>NC_050444.1:161679302-161771802 GCF_903995425.1 Onychomys torridus
CGTGTGTGTGTGTGTGTGTGTGTGTGTGTGTGAGATTCACATGTGTGGAGGTCAGAGGTAAACCTGTGGGAGTTGGTTCTCTCCTCTGCTAGGTGGGTCGCAGAGGCTTAACCGGGGCCATCAGACTGGATGATAGGCACACTTGCTGTCTCACCAGCCCCCTTTCCTTTTAAAAATTCATCCTTATTTATTTCTTTTACTTTTCCCCTTTTTTCTTCATTTAAAATTTTCTAGGGGCTGGAAATGGCTCTGTGGTAGAGCGTATGTACTGCTCTTGCAGAGGTCACAGAGATTGATCCCTAGCATCCATGTTGGGTGGCTTACAACTGCCAACTCCAGGGGAACCTAAGGTCCTCTTCTGTTCTCCAAGTGGACCTGCACTCATATGTACATACTCACACAAGACACATATGCACATTTACACTTGATAAAAATTTTAATCTATTTTTATTTTTATTACAGAGTCTCCAGGGAGTGGTGGCACACGCCTTTAACGCCAGCACTAGGAAAGCAGAGGCAGGTGGATCTTTGAGTTTGAGGTTGTCCTGGTCTACAGAGCGAGTTCCAGGACAGCCAGGGCTGTATGGGGAAACCCTGTCTCAAAGAAAACAAAGTAAATAAACATATTATCACATTAATTTATTTATTAATGGGGCATGCCTGTGACAGTCAGGGGACACCTTCCAGTAGTCAGTCTTTGTCTTCTGCCATGTGGGATCAGGGAACTGGACTTGGTGGTCAAGCTTGGTGACAAGCACCTTTTACTTGCTGGTCATCTAGGCTGCCCCTCTCCCCTTTTAAGGCAGGGCCTTACTGTAGACCAGGCTGGCTTTGAACCCACAGAGATCCACCTACCTCTGCCTCTCATATACTGGGATTGAAAACATACACCACCATGCCCAGTGAAAAATCAATCTTAAAAAGAATTCTTATTAGTGATGGGGAGGGCGGGGCAGCATGTGTGTCATGAAGGTATGGAGATTGGAGACAACTTTGTAGGATCGGATCTCTTCTTTCACCATGGTAGGTGAGTCCAGTCGCCAGGCTTCAGCAGTACCCACCTGTTGAGGCTTCTCACTGGCAGTATTTATCTTGAGTTAGGGTCTTACAGGAGCCCAGGCTGGCCAGGAATTCACGATGTGGCTGAAGATGACCTGGAACTACTGATCCTCTCATCTCCACGCCCACAGCGGTGTACCACCATGCCTGGTAGGCGGTGCTATGGACTGAACCTGGGGCTTTGTGCCTGTTAGATAAGCACTCTACCAACTGAGCTATGTTTCCCTGCCAACATTCTATGGACCTTGGCAAATTTTTAGTCAAAAATTATTTTATGTGTAGGGATGTTTTGCCTGCATATACGTCTGTGCACTGCTTGCATGCCTGGCTTCCTAGGGAGGCCAGAAGAGATTATGATCCCTTGGAACTTGAGTTATAAATGGATATGAATTGCCATGTAGGGTGCCTGGGAACCAAGCCCTGGTCCTCTCCAGCTTCTGTGTCCACCTTTATTATAAAGAATAATATAATTTTACCCCTAGAAATCCCACTGCTCTACTTCGTCACCCTCTTTCTCTTTCTACCTCTTTTCTCCTGCCTTTCCGGAAAGTCGGTTCCCACAACGTCAGATCATTTGAATCCAGCAGTGTGGTCCCTTATTCAGCGTTGTGTCTCCCTCCTGGCCTCCTGGTGTCCTGGTGGTTCATTCCCATGTACTGTCAAGTAATATTCAACTGAATGACTGTATCACAGTTGATGTCTTTCCCTATTGAAGGACATTTTGGTTGCTTGCATATTAAAATGTAACCCCACACTTTGTCATTTCTTTTTGAGTCAAGATCTTGCCATGTAACTCTGGCAGTCCTGGAACTCACTATGTAGACCATGCTGTCCTGGAACTCACTGTGTAGACCAGGCTGGCCTCAAACTCACCGAGATCTGTATGCCTTTGCCTCTGAGTGCCAGGATTAAAGATGTTCACCATCACGGTGGCCAAATTGCTGCCTCCTCCTCCTCTTCCTCTTTTTCCCCCTTTTAAAAATCATATTAGAATAGAGCTAGGGCCTCTCACATGCTGGGTCAATAGTCTACGGATAAGCTATATGTTGCCCCCCCATAAACTTTATTATAAAAACAAGTTGCAAGGGGTTGGGAATTTAGCTCAGTGGTAGAGCGCTTGCCTAGCAAGCCCAAGGACCTGGGTTTGATCCTCAGCTCCACATACAAAAACAAAAACAAAAACAAAAACAAAAAAAAAACAAGTTGCAAAAAAAAAAAATCACACACCCAAACGAACCAGACCCAAAGTCTATATGCTGCTGCTGCTGCTGCTTCTTCTTCTTCCTCTTCTTCTTCTTCTTCTTCTTCTTCTTCTTCTTCTTCTTCTTCTTCTTCTTCTTCTTTAGATTTAAAAAAAGTGCTGGGCAGTGGTGGCACACGCCTTTAATCCCAGCACTCGGGAGGCAGAGGCAGGTGGACTCTGTGAGTTCGAGGCCAGCCTGGTCTCCAAAGCAAGGTCTTGGAAAGGCACAAAGCTACACAGAGAAATCTTGTCTCGAAAAACAAAAACAAACAAACAAACAAACAAACAAACAAAGTGGGGCTGGTGAGATGGCTCACTGAGTAGAGAGGCGTTTGCTACCAAGGCTGAGGATTTGAATTACGTCGTAGAGATGCTCATGGTGGAAGGAGAGAACCCTCTCATGAAAGTTGTCATCTTCACTCCCATGAACTTCTGCCCGTTCCCAAACTAACTCAACGAAAAATGCTGTGCTAGGTAAACCAGGTAGTGGTGGCACATACCTTTATCCCTGCACTTGGGAGGCAGAGGCAGGTGGACCTCTGATGTCAAGGCCAGCCAGGTCTACAGAGCAAGTCCAAGACTGCCAGGGTTACACAAAGAAACCTTGTCTCGAAAAAATAAAAAGCAACAAACAAACAAATACAAATATGTACCAGGCATGATGGCACACACCTTTAATCCCAGCACTTGGGAGGTAGAGGCAGGCAGATCCCTGTGAGTTTGAGGCCAGCCTGGTCTACATTAGAGAGTTTTAGGTTAGACAGGGTTACATGGTGTGACTCTGTCTCATGAACAAATAAATAAACAAATACAAACAGTGAAGTGTGGGGGTGCAGAGATGGTTCAGCGGTTAAGAACATTGGCTACTCTTCCAGAGGACCTGGGTTCAATACCCAGCATCCGATGGCAGCTCACTTCAGTCCTACAAGGTTCCATGTTGTCTTCTGTCCTACTCTGGCGTCAGGCACACAAGTGATGCACAGACACATTTGCAGGCAAAACACATACACAGATAAAATAAGTCAAATTAAAACAATTTTAAGTGAATGTTTGTTTGGCTGAGTGTTCAGTACTGAAGCATTTGCCTAGCTTGTATGGATGGGGCTCTGAGTTCCTTCTCCAGCAACGTGCGTATTCACACACACACACACACACACAGTAGCAAAATTGTAGTTGGGCTTATGTGGCATAAAGGGGAATGTCCCAGACATGTCCAGCCTGGACATTACAGCTCACTTGCCTGGCAGCGCTGGGTTTGGGTTCTTTTCCTACATCAGAGAGTTGCTCTGCCTTGTCAGTTATCTTGTTCAATTCTGGGCTCCTCACACATGACTTTAGAAACTAAGATATATTTCTTTGGGGAGAAGATTCCCTCTTAAGGTCCCTTTGTCTTGTTTGGCTTTTAGAGAAAGTGGGGTTTGTGTGTGGTTTTGAGCGTTGATTATTATGCCCTTATTGTCCCTAGAAAATAACACCTTCTTCCAAGGTAAACCTAAGCAATCTACCAGATAGGGGGAAAATATTTGTCTTCAAATGCAGCTTCCCCGAGGGTGGAATTCTCCTGCTCTTTGGCTCGCTCAGTTACCAGTGGACAGCTGTTTCTAACAGGAAGCGTGGAATTGCCTGGCTCCCTGAAATGGAAGGAAGACAGAGGAGGCAGGGCTCCCAATTATCAAACTTGGATTGGGGCCAAGATAATAAAACTCCTTGTCTCTGCCCCTCAGTTCTTTCACAAGTTCTATGAGACTCTTAATAAACACAAGTGGTCAGGTGGGCTTAGATCTCATCTACAAGGCATCCTTGTGACTCAAGTTCAGTGTGACTCGGGAGGAGAACATCAGGCCACCCCAGCTGAACCTACTGGCAAACAGACCGTAAAATAAAATTCAGCAGCGTCTGTGGGTGAACTGGGAACCTCAACTGCTCTCCACAAGCAGTCACATACAAACAAAGGAAAGAGGTTTCTGATGTCTATTCTAAAAAACATTTTATTTTTAGCTTTTTAGATAGGTTCTCATGTAATCCCCTGGTGACCTTCTGCTTACTATGGTGGCTGAACTAATCTTCTGCATTCGAGTGTTGTGATCACACCCATGCACCACTATAACCAGCTTAGGTTTGTCATTTTGCTTTATATGTTTACTGGTGTGTGTATGTGTGTTTGCATATTTGTCCACATGCCATGGTGCCATGACACATATATGGAGGTCAAAGGAACCTTGTGAAAGTAGATTCTCTCTTTTCAGCATCTGGCTACCTGGTGGTGGTAGTGGTGGTGGTGGTGGTGTGGTGTGGTGTGGTGAACTCTGTTCCTTAGGCTTGGTAGCAAATGCCTTTACCTAACAGCCACTTCGAAAGTACTGAAGCAAGCACAGTGAACACCCATTTTTCCCTTGAGCACAGGGCAGAGTCAGAGGCTTGAGGGGTCACCTAGCACATGTTCCAGAGGGACCAGAGAAAGAAAAAATCTGCTGTATCATAAATCGGATGAAATCTCGCTGTGGTCCCATAAATGCAAGGCAAGCAGGCAGCACTTGCTCTTGTTTCAACCTGAAAAAGTGCAACCGGAGGGAAAGAAAGCGCATTATTGGCTTGGATTCCCGCTGCATAAACTTGGAAGCCGGTTCCATCGGAAATGCCTGGAAACAAGCTTCAGTCTGTTGCGAGGCTTGCCGAATCACTCGAGTTTTGCTTAAGGCAATTTAGGGGAAAATAATTTACATGTTCCAAAGCTTGAGTACTTCTGGAAGATTACGAAGGCTAGTTACCAGCCATATGTTCAAAGAGCTTGCATTCTTTCTTTCTTTTTTAATTATAAAAATTATCCATGCTTGAGATGAAAAGTAAGAAAAAAATGAGCAGAACAGACTCTAATGAAGTCAAAAGCCAGTCCCTGTTCTGTGTTCACCATGCATTCACCCCGTGCTCTGGGGCTCATAGGAAACAGTTTCCATGAGGACATTTTAAAGCACAGAGAAACTTTGTGTGTGTGTGTGTGTGTGTGTGTGTGTGTGTCTGTGTATGTGTAGGGCACACATTTTACATAGTGCATATGCAAAGGTCAGAGGTCAACCTTCAGTTTTGCCGTCTGCTATCTGGGTTCTAGGGATGGAACTCAGGTTGTAAGATTGTAGCAAGGGCCATAAAGCTGGGAGGAAGCTTCACTGTGCTTCCTACACATGAAGTCCAAATTCATTCTTCTAAACATGCAGATGGAAGGCAGACATGGGGGCACACACCTTTAGCTCAGGCAGGAGCAGGCAGTTACCTCTGAGTTTGAGACTAGCTTGTTCCACAAAGCAAGTTCTAGGCCAGCCAGGGCTACATAGTGAGATCTCATCTCAAAAATCAAACAAAACAATTTGTTTTTTAAAAATAATAATTAACAGGGCTAGAGGGATGGCTCAGTGGTTAAGAGCACTGGCTACTCTTCCAAAGGACCCGGGTTCAATTCATAGCATCCACATGGCAGCTCACAACTGTCTATAACTCCAGTTCCAGGAGATCTGACACCCTCACACAGACATACACGCAGGCAAAACACCAACTCACATAAAAAATTAAATAAAATGAAAAGGTTAAAAATTTAATTTTAAAAGGCCAGGCATTGGTGGTGTACATCTTTAATCCTAGCACTCAGAAGGTAGAGGCAGGGAGATCTCTGAGTTCTAGGCTAGCCTGGTTTACAGAGTGAGTTCCAGGATATCCAGGCCTTGTCTAGAGAAAACAAAAAACAAAAAGCAAAACAAAACAAAAACAGCAAAAACCAAAACCCCATAAAAAATGGAAAATAAAATTAAAAAAAGCAAACAGAACCAGGCAAGCTGGGACACACTAGGGCCAGCCCAGATTATGTAAAACCCTCCCTCAAAAACAGAAAAAGTGCCTGGTGGAGATGCACGCCTTTAATCTGAGCACTGTGAGTTCCGAGGCCAGCCTGGTCTACAGAGTGAGTTCCAGGACAGCCATGGCTACACAGAGGAACCCTGTCCCAAAAATTCTGATCTAATTTCTTTCTTTCTTTTACTTTTTTTGCTTTTTTGTTTTTGAGCTGAGGATCGAACCCAGGGCCTTGCGCTTGCTAGTCGAGCGCTCTACCACTGAGCTAAATCCCCAACCTCTGATCTAATTTCTATGTATACAAAAGTAGATGAAAAAAAGATCACTTCTTGGAGAGATGGCTCAGCAGTTAAGAGCACTGGCTGTTCTTAGAGGATCCAGGTTTGATTCCCAGCACCCACATGGTGGCTCACAACTGTTTGGAACTTCAGTCTCAGACAATTTGACAACTTCTGGCTTCTGCAGGTACCAGGCATGCAAATGGTGCCTGGACATATATGGAGCCAAAACATCCATACATATAAAAATAAAAACAAATCTTTTTTTTTTTGTTTTGTTTTTTGTTTTTTGAGACAGGGTTTCCCTGTGTAGCTTTGCGCCTTTCCTGGAACTCACTTGGTAGCCTAGGCTGGCCTCGAACTCACAGAGATCCGCCTGGCTCTGCCTCCTGAGTGCTGGGATTACAGGCATGCACCACCATCACCCAGCTATAAAAACAAATCTTTAAAAGTCACTTTTTAGGGAGGTGTGACGGACATCTTTAGCTACATGGGGAGTTCAAAGCCAGCTTGGTTACATGACACCCTATCTCAACAACAGGAACAACAAACTTGCCTATATTGAGGTTATAAAACTAACAAAAGTCTTTGACATTTCCAGATTTCAACAACAAAAATAAGCCAAGTAGTGGCTGTGCACACCGTTAATCCCAGCACTGGGGAGGGAGAGGCAGGCAGCTCTCTGAGTTTGAGGCTATCCTGGTCTACAGAGTGAGTTCCAGGACAGCCAAGGCTACACAGAGACACTCTGTTTCAAGTAAGCAAGCAAGCAAACAAACAAACAAAAAAAATAATTCCCATTTCCCAAAGCTTGCTAGAAAGGGAATAAGGAAAGAATTTCTAATTTCTTATGGATAAAAAAAAATCCCACTAGATATTTGACCTCTTTACCTTCCACAAATCCTTTAACCTCCTTAAGTCCTGGTTCTTTGACCTTTAAAGGGAAGGTGATAATAACCCACTTCATGGCTGTTGTCAGGACTAAGTGGGAAAGAATGTAACATTCTGGAGGCACAATAACCTTTTCAGTCAGCGTTTAATAGTTGTTCTTTTTTTTTGTTTGTTTTTGTTTTTCTGAGATAGGATTTCCTGTGTAATATCTCTGGCTGTCCTGGAATGCACTCTGTAGATCAGGCTGGCCTCAACCTCACAGAGATCTGCCTGTCTCTATCTCCCATGTGCTGGGATTAAAGGCGTGCGCTGCTACCTCCTGCTTTAATAGTAGTTCTTTTTTTTTTGAGACAGGTTTTCCCTGTGTAGCATTGGCTGTCCTGGAACTCACTCTGTAGACCTGACTGACCTCCAACCCCACCTGCCTCTGCCTCCTGAGTACTGAGATTAAAGACACGCACCAATAACCAATAGCCAGGCATTGGTGGCACATGCCATTAATCTAGCACTCAGGAGGCAGAGCCAGGTGGATACCTGTGAATTCGAGGCCAGCCTGGTCTACAGAGAGAGATTCAGGACAGGCACCAAAGCTACACAGAGAAACCCTGTCTTGAAAAACTGAAAAAAAAAAAAAAAAAAAAAAAAAAAAAAAAAAAAAGACATGCACCAACATGCCTGGTCAGTACATACATACTTAAGAAAGGAAGTTCAAGCAAGGCCTTCCTCTATGACACCAGTATGGACTACAGGAAATCTGACTCAAAAAAAACAAAAAAAAAAAAAAAAACAAAAAACAAGAGAGATGGCGAGATGGCTAGCGGTTAAGAGCACTGACTGTTCTTCTAGAGGACGGGGTTCAATTCCCAGCACCCACATGGCAGCTCACAACTGTCTAACTCCAAGATCTGACATCCTCACACAGACTTACATGTAGACAAAACACCAATGTAAATAATATTAAAATAAGTAAATTATTGAAAAGAAAAAACAAAAAAAACCCCAAAACCAAACCAGAAAGAGTACATCTATATACACAGATTTTGATTGAAACTCTGCCATCTAATTAACTATCCTTCATTGTTTCTGTTAATTAGCTCCATCCTTATCTACCAGGTTGAGTACAGTTTACTGAATATGACAGAAAATTCAGTAAGCTATAAAAAAAAATTAACTAGATTTCCCATTTCTTTTTTTTATTCATTATTAACTTAATTTATATTTTATGTGTGTGTTTGTGCATCTCACAATGTGTGTATGCCCATGTGTGTGCAGGCGTTGCAGAGACCAGAAGAGCGTGTCAGAGACCCAGGAACTGCAGTCGTGGGCATTTGTTAGCAGGCTCTACATGGGTCCTGCAGTCCTCTGGAAGAGCAGCAAATAAGCATTTGCCTGCTCTCTAGCCCCAGGTTCCCATTACACTTGAAAGCAGAGTCTTTTCTTGCTGAAAGTGCCACAGAAAGATAGAGACAAGCTTATTTGTGGGCCTTCGAGGGGGCTCAGCAGATAAAGGCACTTGCTGCCAAGCTTAACCACCTGAACTGGAAACCTGGAGCCCATATAGGAGAAGAAGGGAAGCAAGACTTCTGACAATTGTCCTATGATCACCGCAGGAGCGCTGTATCATGCACATACCCCATAAAGAAATAAATGATAAATAAGAAAAAGACCTCATTTCTTTTTAGAGCTCTTGCGTCACACAGTTCAGTGACATCTATTAGTTGAAATTATTCTTAAAAGAACTCTTGGATGTAGAAATTATAATCTGGATAGATATTCCAAAGAGAAAATTATCCCTTTATTTGAAATAGATGGGTGAATTATTTTGAGCTATGCTCTATCCCTTAATTATTCTATTATATACAAACCTTAACTCCTCTGAGAAGAGTCTATGGTTTAAGGACACCAATAAGCATTTATAGAATATTAACAAACTAACAATAGGCTGATGATTCACCCTGGATTCATGCCAGAGTCTGTGAATGAACTCAATAAACATGATATGCATTTCAAAAACTGGTAATTATAATTAAAAATTCCAACCCCCTCAATCCTATAAATTATATTAAGTAGAATAGGAGCATTTGGCCTGCCCTGCCCTAAGCTTGTAGTTTGCGATGGACATGGCGACTGTGTCTTTGAGCATAGTGGGAATATAGTAATAGTTTTCAAAGGTGGTAGTTGACTGCTTCCTTTCTCTTTTTGTTGGCATTTTTGAGACAGTCTGGAATGAGGCTCTCACTGGCTTGGAACTCACTTTGTAGACCAGGTGGGCCTTAACCTCTAATTGATATCCCCCTGCCTCTACTCTAGTGCTAAGATTACAGGCATGAGCCACCATGCATTGGTGGTACTGTCTACTGCCTGCTCCCCCAGCATAGCACAGTTACTGCTCTCTTTTTAAAAAACCTTCTGTGGTTATGGTCTGTTTTCTATTCCTAATATTTTTGTTTTGATTTTTTAATCATATGTATGTGTGTGTAGATGTGTGCACATGGAGGCCAGATGAGAGTGTTGGATCCCCCGAGCTGGAGTAGCCACCTGATGTTGGTGCTGGGAACCTAACTGGGGTCCTCTGCAAAGAGCAGTATGTGTTCCCGACTTCGGTGCCAACTCTCGAGGTCCGTTCTTTATTACTTAAATGAGAATTTTTATTATTCTCATCAAATAAGCAGCACAATTTACCAATTCTACTTTTCTTTTTCTTCAATTCAGTTTTGGTCACACATTAAAGACCTTATAAACAGCCGGTCAGAATTCAGCCTGGAAACAAATGCTTCCAGCCCACTTTGTAGCTTTCCTTGGACCTCAAGGGACAGGGATTTGTCTCTCAAATGGCTGAAAAAGCAAATTATGACCCTGGTAATAACAAGAGCAAGTGGACACCCGCCAAGTCCACCCCTGAGACCTGCCGCTGAAGGGAGGCTATCCCGGGAGGATCACAGCTCAGAGGCTGGCCTCCGGGAGTTCGGCCTGCGGCCAGGGAGGGCCGACCCTGCACAAAAGCCGCTCCCGGGGTGGGGAGCCCATCGCACTGGTTCCGGCCGCCGCCCGGAGCGCACACCCAGAGGCCCAGCCGCGCCACCGCCAAAGCTTGGCCTCTCCCCTTGCCTTTTCTTTTGCTCATTTTATTAAAAAGAAAAAAAAGAGAAAAAGAAGAAAAGAAAAAAAAAAAAGAAAGAAAATGGAAGAGTGAGCTGGAGCAAACACTCCCGCCCCTAGGCCCGCCCCCCGCCCCCTATTGGACCGTTCTTCCCTTACGTCACGCCCAGACACACCAGTGGCGAGGCGCGATACTGCGAGGTGGGCCGGGCCCGAGCGCGGAGTGGGCGGCGGGTCGGCGCAGCAGCCCCGCGGCTCCGCCACCATCGCGGAGGTGCCGCTGCTCCCACAGACGCTCGCGAGCCGCCCCCCGCGCTCCGCAGCCTCTCGCCACGCCGGGCCTCGGTCCCCGCCTCCTTCCCCGCGCCTCGTCCCCTCACGCGCTCCCCACCTTGTCTCCGCCTCATTTTCTCTCCTAGTTGAGGGGAAGGAAAAAAAAAGCCACCATCCTCCTTTGGGAGCCCCTCGCCCTCTGGGGGTAAAAAAAAAAAAAAAGAAAGAAAAACCCAACACAAAACCAGACATGGTCCTGGGCTTCCGCTGCTGAAAGCTTGGCCCACCCGAGGAGGTCGAAGTCCCGGCAGGGAAGCCCCTCAGCCCCCGGCGTCGCGTCCCCGCGGGCCGGCCCCCTCGGCCCCGCGCCCGCCGCCCTCGGTCCGCAGCCGGCCCCCGCGGCCTCCCTCCCCGTCCCAGCACTTTCCCCGGAGCCGGGCCGCCACCCCTCTCATTGATGGTGTAGCGCCTGAGGGGAAGGTAAGTGTCCCAAGTTGTCGGCGCCGCGCCGCGGGCTGCCTTCCTCCGCCCCTCGTTCCGGGGTCGGGGTGCTCGGGGAGGGCCGAGGGGTCAGCCGTGAGGGCTGGGGCGGAAAGCGAAGGCTGAGAGTGGAGGCGAGCCCTCGGGGAAGCGTGGGCCGGACGCTGGCTTGAGTCCTGTGCGGGCCAGGTGACTGTCCTACGTGCCTCTTGACCCCTGCTCTCTCGGCTGCTTAGGCACGCTCTCCTACGAGTCTGAGGTTCAACTGTTCCCTGCCGAGCAGCTCAACTGTGGGAGGGAAGGACGCGAAGCTGTGCATTTCTTGGATGTTTGTGAATGGGGTGGGGGGTGGGGGTCTTGGAACTGACTCATTAAAGTCTAATTTCACATTAGGGGGAAGATTTCCTCCTTTGTGTTATCAAGTCTCTGTTCCTCTGCTCTGTGATTCCAAAATTGTGGAACCAAATCAGCCTTGCAGCAGCGTAGAATTCTGTCATGATTTAAGTTCTGCTCTCAGAGAGGGTGCCTCCTCTTTTTTCTTTATTTTTTTAAGGTTATAGGAAGAAGGTAGTTTTATGTGGAATGGGGTGAATGTATCTTGTGTTGAAGGGAGTATTGGAACTATTTGCTTGAGAAGTTGTTGAAAGGAAAATAAAATTATTCATTGTTGAATTGTCATTATCCTCTGTCTTTTCCAAGGTTTGCTTACAATTTTTTTTTTTTATTACAGACTTCAAACATTGATTTAAGCAGAATGTGCCCTTGAGAAACTGGGTGCTTTAAATGTTTCAGTATGTGCTGCTATTTTAAGGTGGATCTGAGAAAGTAGTTTTGTGTGAGTCTTGAAATAGCCTTCTCCAAAGCAATTTTTAAAACAAAAAAAGATTAACTGGTGAGGGTGAACTTGGTGGATTACAGAACAGACATTTAGGGTAACTCAAACGAATACATCCTGTTTAGATTTCAAACAGCTTTTATAGTTGTTTTCCATTTAAAGAGAGCCCTTTTTGTCTGGTGTACACTGGTTTCTCAGTCTCAGTCTGATGGGGGAGGGGAGAGGACGGATCTATACAATAATAAAATCATCTTTGGTTAGATATTTCCTTCCGTGGATTTGCTGAGTTAATTCCACTCTTCAGTTACACACCATTTTTGATTGCAAGCAAATCCATGGAAGGGATGGCCTCGCCTGGGTGAAAGCTGGCTCCCAGTTTTCTCTGTTGTTGAGGTCGAAGGTAAAAGAGGCAGAGGCAGACACATATACACACACACACACCACACACATATACACACACACACCACACCACACCCCCACCTCCCACATACACACACATACCTCCCCCCACACAACACACACACACACACACACACACACACACACACACACACAAAAACCAGGCTGAGGACTCATTGTTCTTCCATACACACATTCATCCTCTTTCTCATATTTGGGACTAGGCTTGCACAGACAGACACAGCTTGTTTGGGGAGAGAGGAGAGAAGATGGGGGAAGGGAAGGTGCTTTTCTTTTTCAGCTTTCTTTCACCTATGTCATGTCTGGCTTTTTCCCAACCTTTGCAAGGCAGATGAGTGCATGGGAAACTAAAGGAGGCTCTGGAGCATGTTCAGAAGGCTCCTGTTCCCCTTCCTCTCTTCACAGCCCTGCTTTCTGCTGCTTGCTTGCTTTCTTTCTTTCTTTCTTTCTTTCTTTCTTTCTTTCTTTTTTTTAATTGTCTGTATAAAGATAAACTTGGCTTGGCTTAACATTCTCTGCTTTCACATTTCTCATCACCTCTGACTGTTAGGGACAGAGATTTGTTCACTTGATTTTTATTTTACTGAGTGTGGCTGGGGTCTTTCTAAGTAGAAATAGGTTCCCTCAGTTAAAATGATAAAGATTGTATTTGAGGTATTTGGTAACATTACGTGTGTGTGTGTGTGTGTGTGTGTGTGTGTGTGTGAGTGAGAGAGAGAGAGAGAGAGAGAGAGAGAGAGAGAGAGAGAGGTTGATTGATGGTCATTGACTCATCAATGTAGTTTTTGTTTTTAATAGTGTTTTAAGAAAAGATCTGCTTTTCTGATTGGGGGCTGGGATAAAGGCCCTTTGGAACACTGGACAGGCCTGAGAGTCCACCTGGCCTAATCCAGCTCTGGGCCAAGGATGGAGGCTATCGTGAATACGTGTGGGTTGTAGAATAGCACCTTCTACTGGTTAATTGCTTTGACGATCCAGTGAAGAGGATGGGGGGAGGGGATTAACGGCTGAGGCTTAATGATTTTCTTTTAAACACAGCGGCTGTGCCTTTCTGCAAATGCCACTTCCCCAGGCTGCTAATACAGATGCCCTTTGACAGGCGCACTTGCATCGCAGCCTTATTATATTATTGGCTGTGTCTTGACATTAATTTGTTCTGTTATCAGGGGTATTTTCACATTGTGACTTCCAAGGACTCCTTTGAATTGATGCTCTTTCTTTTTATGAGAAATGTATTTGTCTTAAGCTAGAACAAAATAGGGGCTTATTTTCATTCCAGCTGTTGGAAACAATACTCACTAGTGTTCCTTTAAGAAAATTTTTAGTAGTATTAAAAAGATAAATTTACCTTACAGAAAGTAAAACTCTGGCATTAGAGATTTTCCTCTGTGATTTAAATACCACTCCCTGACAGAGAGGCCGAGAAGTTGGGGTGGGGAAGTGTCACTAAAATCAGCAATTTTGTGTAGGTAATGGTGCTGTATTGCAATAGTGTTTTCAATAGTTTTATCAGTATTATATTATTATTATTAAGCCTGATAGAATGGCTTGTGGATTCTTTTTTTTTTTTAATAAGCTGGAGGCTAGCAAAAATTTGAGTGTGTATACAAATTAACACAGTAGATGATAGATTCCTCCTCAGAGTCCTCTGAACTAATGTACAATTTTATAAATAATCTGCTTGATAAATGCCTCATAGGAGTTTATCATCATGGGTCCTAACCCATGTCAGTTTTAATGCAACGACCAATTAGAGAGGTTTGTAGCTGTAAACACCTACTGCAGACTGTCTGTTCTTAAGAGTGTCATTGCTGATTTCTCCCTAAGCTTGTGTCTTGCAGCACATTGTGAACAGTTTAAATGTAGTGTTTAGTGGAATATAGTCAGGTGATTTCAGTTCAGTGTAGGCTCTACCAATGTTTTGTTGAAAACTAAAGTAACTAGAAGCCAGTTTGAACTAAAAGGGTTACCTAAATCAAGAAAGAAAATATTCCAGTACTTTTTCACTTACTGGTCAGTAAACCAAGTTTTTTGTTTTGTGTTTTTTCTTTAAATGAGACAGTATCCACTGCCAGGTCCTGCAGTAATGTACATAACATTGAGCTGATAGTGAAGCAGTGTCAGGTCCTGGAAGCACAGGCATACTCAATATGATCTGCACACCAAGACCCTGTGTGTAGTGAACATAATTATGAATACCCTGAGTACCCACTACTTTAAAATTGGTTTTGAATTTTTCACATCTTGTTCAAATCTCAGTAATCAGTAAAACATTTAAGTAGTAAAATCAAGTTGTATATACTGAGTTCCTTGGGAATTGTGTGCTGTCCTGCTAACTGCTTTTGGCAGCTACTTTTACTATTGATTTAAAGGTTAAGATAGCAGGAAATTCATATTTTAAATGAATCATTGGTGTAACCTAGTTGTGAACTTCATCTCCCTCTACCCCCACAAACTCGAGAGGGAGGGGGAGGACACTATACTGTAGAGAGAGGGAGAGATGGGAAGGACGCTACACTATTGTTCTTTGTAAGTTTTCTTTTCTTTTCTTTTCTTTTTTTTTTTTCCTTCGAGACAGGGTTTCTCTGTGTAGCTTTGGATCCTTCCTGGAACTCGCTCTATAGACCAGGCTGGCTCTGTAGACCAGGCTGGCCTGGAACTCAGAGATCCGCCTGCCTCTGCCTCCCAAGTGCTGGGATCAAAGGCGTGCTCCACCACCACAAACGTTCTTTGTACGTTTTCTG
This sequence comes from Onychomys torridus, assembly GCF_903995425.1. Classification (NCBI taxonomy): domain Eukaryota; kingdom Metazoa; phylum Chordata; class Mammalia; order Rodentia; family Cricetidae; genus Onychomys; species Onychomys torridus. Next base: position 161,694,465 of record NC_050444.1, read on the forward strand.
ATAGCACTGTACTCTAGTTGGTCACAGGTTTTCTTTCTTTCTTTCTTTTTTTTTTTTTTTGGTTTGTTTTTTGGAGCTGAGGACTGAACCCAGGGCCTTGTACTTGCTAGGCAAGCGCTCTACCACTGAGCTAAATCCCCAACCCCATGGTCACAGGTTTTCTTAATCACCAGAAATTTGTCTTGAATCATATGTGAGTAATTATTAATTACTGGCACCCTGATAGTCCACAGTTGAAGCTTTGCATAGCCTATTTAAGTGTGATTTTTTGGCAAGCATGTTAGTTTGTGCTTAGCTTCTTGTCTAACACGGTTCTAGTGTTTTTAAAGTGAGAAATGTGCATTTAAATATTCGTTACAGTATTACTAAGATTGCTTATGCTATTTCAGTGAACATCTGACTACAAATAACTCTAGTATGCCCAAATATTTACCAGCTTTGAGTTTTGATTGGATTTTTAAATTTAATCAATTAACATCCAACATACACATGTGTATTGGAGGTTTGGCTGTGTAGTTCACGTTGGCCTCAGGCTACTGGGGCCCGCTTTAGCCTCCTAGTGCTGACATAATAGGTGTGTGCTTCCGTGTTGGCCTGGAATTGTGATTTATGTAAAGATTTGTTAGTGTGCCAATTAATTAAGATACAATTCATATTTTTCTATTTGGTAACTAGGTCAGACAAAACTTAACATAAATTCTTTAAAATTTTTTTAGGGGCTGGAGAGATGGCTCAGAGGTTAAGAGCACTGCTTGCTCTTCCAAAGGTCCTGAGTTCAAGTCCCAGCAACCACAAGGTGGCTCACAACCATCTGTAATGAGATCTGGTGCCCTCTTCTGGCCTGCAGGGATATGTGCACTGTATATATAATAAATAAAATTTATTTTTTTATTTTTTTATTTTGGCCTGGAGAGATGGTTCAGTGGTTAAGAGTTCTGGGTACTTTTCCAGAGGACCCAGGTTCAATTCCCAGCTTCCATATGTGGCTCACTACCATTTATAACTCCAGCCCTAGGGGATCTCACAGCCTCCTCTGACCCTCTTAGACCACTGCACACATATAGACATGTAATGCACAGACATACAAGTAGGCAGAACACCAAAACACATAAAATAAAAAGGTTAAATTAAGAAAAATATTTTATTCAGGTTTGGTGGCACCTGCCTTTAATTCCAGTGCTGTGGAGGCAAAGGTAGTCAGATCTCTGTGAGCCTGGTCTACACAGTGAGTTCCAGGTCAGCCATGAAAAAATTAAAAACAATTAATTTTATTTATTAAACTGTTAGTGTTGGGGTGGGGAAGTACATACTTGCTTGTGTGGGCACCCATGTATACATGTGGAGGTCAGGAACAACTTTTGGAAGTCAGTTATTTCTGCCATGTGTATCTCCTGGGAATCTAAGTTTGTCAGGCTTCCTGGACAAGCTCCCTTACCAGATAAGCCATCCTGATGGTCCCTTAAAGATTCCTTTATGTGTGCAAGTAAAATGACCTGTTTGAAGCCTGGCAGTGGTGGTGCACGCCTGTAATCCCAGCACTCTGGAGGCAGAGGCAGGCGGATCTCTGTGAGTTCGAGGCCAGCCTGGGCTACCAAGTGAGTTCCAGGAAAGGTGCAAAGCTGCATAGAGAAACCCTGTCTTGAAAAACCAACCCCCCGCCCCCCCAAAAAAAGACCTGTTTGTGCCAGTGTAAAAAGATTTGGGGGGGGGGAGGTTCTAGGTCTCATGTAGCTTTAGATTTTTTTTTTTGTTTTTTTTTGTTTGTTTGTTTTGATTTTTCAAGACAGGATTTTTCTGTGTAGCCCTGGCTGTCCTGGAACTCGATGTGTAGACCAAGCTGGTCTCATACTCAGAGATCTGCCTGCTTCTGTCCTGGGATTAAAGGCATATACCACCACTGCCTGACTTAGAATTGTTTTTAATTTGGTAAAATTTGCTAATATACTAGCAACCATAAGTAATATATTTGCTGTGAAATCTTTCTTATGTGATTACATTACAAAATAGCATTTCTAATTTACAGAACATTTGTTTGAGGAATCAGTGTAGACGTCTTGAGGTTGAAGTCGTGGTTGTATTCTAATTTTAAACTAGTTTGTTATGTGACTTCTAAGGGCTTTGGTTAGGATGTTGGGATTGCCAGGAACATAAAACATTCACAGTCATTTCAAATACTGGGAAAAGGTGGAACAGAAATTGAAGCTTTTAAAGGTCAGGCCTCCCAGAAGAATAGAACTCTAGATTTGGCAGTGCCTGTCAGTGCTGGAACCTGTCTGGTGTGGAGCCTTTCAGCTTTAGCAACTCAGTATGTCTTGTCTCTTCAGCAGTTTGTTGAGCCACACCCTTGAAAGGCAGTGACTAGCAATAAGGTCGCCACTCTGTGGGGCAGTGTTTGCACTGTTGGCTTGCACCAAACTGGAAGAGAGCGGTGAGTGAGCATGGGCCTTGCAGCATCTCTAGACAGTCTTAGCTGCTGGGAGCCCCTTCTGGAAAAATTCCATGCTAACACACACCACAGCATGTATGGGCATATTCCTTGGCACCTCTACATGCCCCCCGGTCTCCCAGAGGACTGATTCCTTACGTCCTTCTTGTGCCAGGAGTGTGCATATGCGTGTGAGCATACACACACACACACACACACACACACACACACACACACACACACACGCACCATTCAGAGGGAGTGTGACTAGGTAGAAATACAGGCTTGTGTCTGCATGTATAAATTGCCTGGGGCAGCTTGGGAAACCTCCCTTTGTGGCAGAACCTTGGCAGTGTTGGGAATGTTATCCACCCTAGAGCAATTCTGATTAATGAGTAAATGGGATGCAAGGACTCTGACTGTAGGTTTAGATATGTTTTGTGTATGAAAACATTATTTAGGTATATTTTATTTTTTTATTTTTTTGAGCTGAGGATCAAACCCAGGGCCTTGTGCTTGCTAGGCAAGCGCTCTACCACTGAGCTAAATCCCCAACCCATTTTAGGTATATTTTAACTGGTGCCTCTTAGTTCATTTTTCAGTGATGCTAGTGATGGAACTCAGGGCTTTGCTTGTGTTTATGCTCCACTACTGAGCCATGCCATCAGCTCCTGGATACTCTTAGAATCCAAACTCTGTGTCCCTCAGCTGTCTCACTCTTCTCTCCCTTTTTTGTATGGATCATGGGAGGATTGAAATCATATTGACCTGCCATCCTCTTCTCTTAGGCAGAGCCCCTATGTAAAGCAGTAGTAGGTCCAACTTGGAGTTTTTAATGAAGGAAGTCTTTTTGCTCAGAGCACTGGACAGCCAGGTGTGGCCTCCTAATCCTCTGCCCTTAACTCTGCTGTTCATCTCTACTTTCTTTGTGTGGTTATTCTGTGTTTCCACTTCCACTAAGGACTCTATCTGTAATTAAAATTTCCCAAGAGACATCTGCTAGGCGGTTAGTTATTGCTAGTGTTGGCTAAGGGCTTAGGGTCAGACTGTCCCATAAATTGTCCTCCAGATGGGCTACACTTAGGCAAGATCCTCACCTTTGGATGTCAGCTCATGTGCAGGGACATAGAGAGTGAAAGGCTTTCTGAGCCCTGTGATCTAGCTAAAGGGATTTCTTTGGTTTTTGTTAGGGCTCTTGAGTTTTTCCTGTCCTCATTTCTACTGACATCTAGTATGGTTGTTGTTGGCATTTCTTTTTCTTTCTTTTTTTTTTTTTTTTTTTTTTTTTTTGAGACAGGGTTTCTCTGTGTAGCTTTGGAGCCTGTCCTGGAACTTGCTCTGTAGCCCAGGCTGGCCTCAGAACTCACAGAGATCTGCCTGGCTCTGCCTCCTGAGATTAAAGGTGTGTGCTATCCCTGCCTGGCTGAGACAGGGCTTCTTTGTGTAGCCCTGGCTGTCCTGGAACTTACTTTGTACACCAGTCTTGCCTCAAATTTAGAGGTCTACCTGTATCTGCCTCCTAAGTGCTGGAATTAAAGGTGTGAACTATCATGCCTAACTAGAAATAAAATAAAAAATCTTAAATATAGAGGTTATAGTTTTTTTTTTTCCCCTCGAGACAGGGTTTCTCTGTAGCTTTGGAGGCTGTCCTGGAAGACCAGGCTGGCCTTGAACTCACAGAGATCCACTTGCCTCTGCCTCCTGAGTGCTGGGAATACAGGCATGTGCCACCACCGCCCGGCCTATAATTATTATTAGTGCTTTATTGCTCTGCACTATTTTTCTTCAAGTAACGTATTATGTCCAAGGTGAAAAAAAGGCCCTGCCTTTTCTCTGATCTACATGTTGTTCTGTGGTTGTATTTGGGCACAATATCTGTTACCTTTTATTTCATTTCTCAGTCCAATCAATCAGATCAGTAGTTACTTTTCTTTTACCCCCACTTTCTTATCTAAGGCTAGGATTCTTATTTAATGCAGTTTAAAAATATTTATTATGTATACAATGTTGTGCAAACATGTGTGACTGCTTGCCTGAAGAGGGCACCAGATCTCATTGATGGTTCTAAGCCACCATGTGGTTGCTGGGAATTGAACTCAGGACCTCTGGAAGAACAGATGGTGCACTTAGTCTCTCTAGCCCCCTCTAGTATTAGAATTTAATCACTTCAGTTTATAGACACTGGCAAGAATCTTTTAACACGTAAAATTCTTGACTTTGCCATTGATTAGGTTAAGCCTAAAGATATGTAGATGAAGACAGCCTTCTAGGAGTTAATGTTATATTGACCATTGGTATACCCTGACTGTGAGTACATAGTGTTTTAGGGACAAACCACTATAGAGCTGTATTGCTGTATGCAGAGTACCTCAAAATATGGCAGCACAGGCAGCATCTTTTACCTAGTACTTGAGGGTAGCCTAGCTGAGCTGTTCTGGTACAAGGATTTCCTGAGGTTAGCTAGGACTGGAGGATCTACTTCCAGCATGTCTCCTCAAATGGGTGTGGGCAGAGAACTGCCAGTGCTGGCCACAAGAACTCTTCCACAGTCTTACTTGAGTGACCTCGTGATTTTGAACTTGGGAGCACAGGCCTGCCTCTCCCTATTTGTGACTTCATCTTAGAAGTCAGATATCACCTCTCCCTGACCCCAACACACACACCTTTTTGACACATGGTCTCACTGTGTAGCCTTGACTGGCCTGCAACTTGCTATATATACCAGGCTGGCCTCCAGTTCACAGAGATCTGCCTACCTTTGCCTCCTGAGCCCCAGGATTATAGGAGTGTGCCACTATGTCTGGCAAATATTATCTCTTCTGCCATATTGTACTAGTTGGAATTAAGTTACTAAGTAGAGCCAACACTCAAGAAGTTTCTCTTTTTTTTTTTTTTAAATAGGAGTATGTCGTCTCTACATAGGTAACCTTTACACAGATTTTAATTGGTAGCATTCTTTACCGTGTATGAAGTGTTCTGCTTGCACATCAGAAGAGGGCACCAGATCTCATTATAGATGGCTGTGATCCACCATGTGGTTGCTGGGAATTGAACTCAGGACCTCTGGAAGAACAGCCAGTGCTCTTAACCTCTGAGCCATCTCTCTAGCCCAGGGCCTGCTCTTGAAAAGAGCAGCATTAAAAAATTTGTGAGGGTCTGGGAAGATGTTTCTATCAGCTGTTTTCCCAGGAGCCCCAGGTTCTGTTCTCAGCATCCACGTAGTGGCTAACAACTATCTGTAACTCCAGTTCTGGAGAATCCAATGTTCTCTTCTAGCCCTCTGTGGGTACTGCATGCACACAGTGTACAGACATACATGCAGGCAAAACACACATAAATAAAAATACCTCCCAGAGTCTTAAAAATTGTGAGTTTATTTTTAAATTACCACAGGAATTCAAAGGAAGCGGTATGTATGGCAGGTTAGGAAGTCTTCATTTTCCTTGTCTGGTTACTGTGAAGTACTACCTTATAACAACAGGAAGTAGCTAGCCATTGCTGGTTCTCAGGAGAGTGACAGACTAAAACCTTTCACGAGGCATCATTTTTCCTCTGCCCTTGCCTTGTTGAAGCATCATTTATTTTCTGCTTTATTCCTGGATTTTGCCTTTGTGCAGCTGTGGGGTGTGTTTTGTGTGTGTTTGCATGTTTTGTGGGCTTGTGTACATTTGGTGTGCGTGTGCTGGAGGCCATAGGTGCCTGTCTGAATTGCGCTTGCTCGCTCGCTCTCGCTCTCGCTCGCGCGCTCTCTCTCTCTCTCTCTCTCTCTTTTTTTTTTTTTTCTGTCCCCCCCAGACAGGGTTTCTCTTTGTAGCCTTGGAGCCTTTCCTGACCTCAAACTCACAGAGATCCTCCTGCTTCTATCTCCTGAGTGCTGGGATTAAAGGTGTGTGCCACCACCACCTGGCTCTACTTTCTTTCTAAGGCACAGCCTCTTCCTGAACCGCATACTAGCTGATCTACACACTAGTCATCTTGCTTTCACCAAGCTTTTTACATGAGTGCTGGAGGGGTCAAGATGCTCTTGCTGTGCAAGTAGAGAACTAACTCCTGTTGTCCTCTGACCTCCACGTGGACACACAGGCTCTCAAATTCCTCTCTCCCTCCGTTACACACAGACACAGTCTCTTCTCTCAAACAAAACAACCAACCAATAAATGAAAATCCCTGCTGAGGACATGTTACCTGAAGTTGTTTTGCCTTCATCATTCCACTTCTTAGTACCTGGTTTTTGTTTTTTTTTCTTTTTGAGGCAGGGTTTTTCTATGTAGCTCTAGCTGTCCTGGAACTTTCTGTCAACCAGGCTGGCCTCGATCTCAGAGATCTGCCAGCCTCTGCCTCCCAAATGTTGGGATTAAAGACACACATAATCATGCTGTTCTTAAGTTTTTTAACCTTTTTATTAATATTTGTATTTTAGCTCAGTGTAGTGGTATGTGCACTGGAATCCTAGTATGTGGTAGACAAAACAGGAGGATTGATGCCAGTTTGAGGCCAGCCTGGTCTACATAATGAGTTCTGGGCCAGCCAAGGCTACCATAGCAAGATCTTGCATCCAAAAAATAAGCAGACCAAAACCAGGAGCAAAACATTGTATTTTGGTGTTAAGTGTTTCCCTCTAGATTGTAAACCCTTAAAGGCATAATTTTCCTTGAATTATGTCAGACTACAGACTCAGATTTAAAATTAGATATATTCTAGAGTTGCTTGAATAAAAGATGCCATCAATTGTATGAACACTATTTTTATTCTAAGAATGGGGAAAAGACTGCCAGTTGAGCTACATTAGACCTGTCTCTAATCTAATGGTGTGCACATAGAGATCTCCATGTGCCTTATCATCATGCAATATGGCCTATACATTTTGGTTGCCTTTCTTTCTCAGCTCTATATTTCCTTGAAAGCATGTTTGAGGACAGATCTTAAAGCAAGTTATTTTCTCCTAAAGAAATACTGTTACAGGCAGTATTTTGCCTAATGATGTAGTGTGAACAATCTTTTTTTTTTTTTTTTTCAGACAGGGTTTCTCTGTGTAACTTTGCGCCTTTCCTGGATCTCTCTCTGTAGCCCAGGCTGGCCTTGAACTCACAAAGATCCGCCTGGCTCTGCCTCCCGAGTGCTGGGATAACAGGCGTGCGCCACCACTGCCCAGCGTATGAACAATCTTAGTCATAGCCAACAGCACAAGAAACACAGATGATGCCATGGACCTGTACGGCTAAACTCATTTCCATTGAGTAAGTATGACCATTCTAATTTTAGTTTGTAATATGTATGGTATCCAAAAATATTACTCTTATCTCATCATTTTTACCAAAAATGTGTTAATGTAGTTAGAGTTTTCCTGCCTGGCCCACAGTCAGGACAAATCTCTCTTACCCGCCAGTCCCACAGTCGCTCAGACCCAACCAAGAAAACACACAGAAACTTATATTGCTTACAAACTGTATGGCCATGGCAGGCTGCTTGTTATCTACCTTTTCTATCTTAAATTAACCCATTTCTGTTAGTCTATACTTTGCCACATGGCTTGTGGCTTACCAGTGTCTTTACATGTTGCTTCTCATGGCGGCGGCTGGCGGTGTCTCTCCCCAGCCTTCTACTTTCCAGAATTCTCTTCTCTCTTGTCCCGCCTAGACTTCCTTGCCTGGCCACTGGCCAATCAGAACTTTATTTACACAGAGCATCCACAGCATGTTAACTTTATTTAAAATATTTTTCCTAGCTGGGCAGTGGTGGCACATGCCTTTAATCCCAGGAGGCAGAGGCAGGAACATCTCTGTGGGTTCAAGGCCAGCCTGGTCTACCAAGCGAGATCCAGGAAAGGCGCAAAGCTACATAGAGAAACCCTGTCTTGAAAAAACCAAAAAAAAAAAAGAAGCAGGTTGTGACAGTACATACCTGTAATTCCACACCTCTAGGAAGGTGGATGGAAATGGGGGCGGGGAAGGGTACTTCCTGGCCTGCCAGTCTAGCAGAAGCCTAGCTCCAGGGTCAGTAAGAGAAGAACCTGTCTTAAAACTAAGACAAAGGGACTGGAGAGACAGCTCATCAGTTGAGGGCTTGTACTGCTCCTGCTGAGGTGAGGAGCTGAGTTCAGTTCTCAGCACTCACATTCAGTGGCTCACAACTGCCCGTAAACCCAGCTCTGATGCCCTTGTCTGGATTTCATGGGCACCTGCACACACATGGCATTCATTCATACAGACTCACACATAAATAAAAGTAATACATATTTAAAAAAGTAAGATGTGGGGTTGGGCAGTGGTGGCGCACGCCTTTAATCCCAGCACTTGGGAGGAGTTTGAGGCCAGCCTAGACTACAGAATGAGTTCCAGGACAGGCTCCAAAGCTACACAGAGAAACCATGTCTCACACCCTCTCCCCCCCTGAAAAAGAAGTAAGGTGTGAGACGGAGGAAGATACCCAATACTGACCTCTATGTACATGTGAATACATACACATAAAGACACCAAACCAACAACAAATACCTCATTCTAGTAACCCCCAAAATGTATTAGTTCGGCCTTTGGCCAGAGTACTAATAGAGAGCTGTGTATTAAATTATTTTTTTTTTAAATTAGATGGGCCTGGGGCTGGAGAGATGGCTCAATGGTTAAAAGCACTGGCTGCTCTTCCAGAGGACCTGTGTTCAATTCCCAGCACCCACGTGGCAGCTCACAACTGTCTGTAACTCCAGTTCCAGGAGATCTGACACCTTCACACCAATGCACATAAAATAAATTTAAATTATTAGAAAAAAACAAAAAAAACAAGCCGGGCGGTGGTGGCTCACTCCTCTAATCCCAGAGGCAGGCGGATCTCTGTGAGTTCGAGGCCAAGTGAGTTCCAGGAAAGGCGCAAAGCTACACAGAGAAGCCCTGTCTTGAAAAACCAACAAAACAAACCAAAACAAAACTAGATGGGCCTATTGCTTAAGCTGAAGGCTTAGGCAAGACAAGGACTTTCTCTTTTTCCTTTTTTTTTTTTTTTTTAAAGATTTATTTTATTATTATACAGTGTTCTGCCTGCAAGTATCTTTGCAGGCCAGAAGAGGGCACCAGATCTCATTACAGATGGTTGTGAGCCACCATGTGGTTGCTGGGAATTTAACTCAGGACCTCTGGAAGAACAGTCACTGATCTTAACCTCTGAGCCATCACTCCAGCGCCGCCGCCCCCCCCCCCCCCCCCCCCCCCCCCCCGCCGCGCTTTTTTTGAGGGCGGGGAAGATAGGGTCTTACTATCCCTGGGTTCCATGAGTGTGCGTGTCTGAGTAAGTGAGTGAGTGAGTGTGTGTGTATGTGTGTGTGTGTGTGTGTGTGTGTGTGTATATGCATGGTACATACACACATGCACACTGTATTTGGTGGGTACCTGCACTCATGCACCTGTACACACACACACACACACACACACACACACACACACAATTAAAAAGAATTCTCTCTTTGTTTTGTTTTTTGTTTTTGGAAACAGGGTTTCTCTGTGTAGTTTTGGTGCCTGTCCTGGATCTTGCTCTGTAGACCAGGCTGGCCACGAACTCACAGAGATCCATCTGGCTCTGTCTCCTAAGTGCTGGGATTAAAGGTATGCACCACCACCGCATGGCTAAAAATAATTTTTGCACTGCATACTAGCACACACCTTTAATCCCAGCTCTTGGGAGGCAGAGGCAGAGGCAGACCTATCTATGTGAGTTTGAAGTGAGCCTGGTCTGTAGACACAGTGAGTTCCAGGACAGCCAGGGCTATGTAGGACCCTGTCTCAAAACAAAAAACAAAAATAGCTGGGTGGTGGTAGCTCAAGCCATTAATCCCAGCACTCAAGAGGCAGAGCCAGGCGGATCTCTGTGAGTTCGTGGCCCGCCTGGTCTACAGAGGGAGATCTAGGACAGGTACCAAAACTACACAGAGAAACCCTGTCTTGAAAAACAAACAAACAAACCCCCCCAAAATCAAAAATAAATAAACAAAATAACTAAGTAAATAAAAAAGTCTTGAAAAAATTTTTGCATTAAGAAACTGGTCATAAGCTGGTTGAGATAGTACATACCTTTAATCTGAGAATTTGGGAGGTGGAGAGGCAGGTGGATCTCTGAAGTCATGGCCATCCTGGTGTACATAGCAAGTTCTAAGCAAGCCATAGTTACACAGTAAGACAGACAAACCTCTTTCAAAAAACCAATTGGGGCCCAGAGAGATGGCTCAATGGTTAAGAGAACTTCCAGAGGTCCTGGGTTCAATTTCTAGCACCCATATGGTGGTTCATAGTTATCTGTTACTCTAGTTCCAGGGGATTTGATGCCCTCTTCTGACCTTCATAGGCACAAGGCACAAACATGGTGCACAGACATACATTCAATACAATTTGGAAAGTTAAAAAATAAGAAACTGAGTGGAGTGATTGCCTTTGCAGGCAGTGTGCATAGGGGTGGGAACAGAGAGGGAGTGTCCCTAACTTTTCATATTTATGTCTTATTTCTCATGTGTAACCATGAACTAATACATAATAAAAACCTATTCTATAATTTTTTTCTCTTAGGTTTTTGCCCTTTACTTTTTGTATCATTTAATTTATATATGAAATGGTGCCTATGAAATAACCAAGACACAAATTGTGCCCTTTACAGTTGTTTATGTGATGAATTTTCTCAGTGATGGGAAAGTTAAGACTTATATACATACAACTGAATCTCGGTGAGGAATTACTTTGAGAGGTGGTGATGCTGTGGTTTAGGGAAGAGTGATCTCTGGCTGGAGGAATCAGGGAGGATTTGGTGTAGGAGGGGGTGCTTAACCTGTGTTCTGAAGGATTGCCAGTATTTGGACATGTGGTAAGTAGCTAAGAGGATTTCAGACAGGAAATTGCATGGAGCAAAGGCACAGAGCCAGAATGCTGGGGCGTGTTGAGGACTTTGGCTGCTCCTATGATGAGGATTATCAAATTGTGTTTCGATTTTTCTTCCATCTCTCTTCTTAAATTCTTTTAAAATGTTCTGTAGTAGATTCAGGCAGGCATAGTTCTTTCAACCCAGGTAATTTATATTGGAAGCTGTGGCTGGTAGCTGTTCAAATCAAGTTGAAAGCATTTGGGAAAAGAATTGCTTGGGTTGATTTCTCAAAGGAAGCATAAACTGGTCTGGCTAGGACTTAGAGCACCAGAAGGACAGGTTGGAGTCATATAAATTCATTCAAGTAAAGAGTGGGTCACTTTATTTAATAACTTCACATATTCAAATTATAGTTACAAAATATGTATTCAGTACAATCTTTTTTTTTGGCTGGGGGGTTTGAGAGAGGGTTTCCCTGTGTAGCTTTGCACCTTTCCTGGAACTCACTTGGTAGCCCAAGATGACCTTGAACTCACAGAGATCCGCCTGGCTCTGCCTCCCAAGTGCTGGGATTAAAGGCGTGTGCCACCAACACCCAGCCAGTATAATCTTACTGATGTAAATAAAAATAGGTGTGTTCATCCCTGCAAAAGTGTCCTATATGGTTTTTGTGCATGTTTAAGCATACTAGCTTCGATTTTGTCTTTTATTTAGTGTATTTATTTTATTTTATTTTATTTTATTTTTTTCAAGACAGGGTTTCTCTGTGTAGCCTTGCTCCTTTCCCGGAACTCGCTTTGTAGACCAGGCTGGCCTTGAACTCAGAGATCTGCCTGGCTCTGCCTCCTGAGTGCTGGGATTACAGGCTTGTGCCACTGCCACCCAGCCAGGTCAGGCGAGCACTTTACTTGTGGTGCTACGTCCCTAGCCCCATTTACTATTTCAAGCACGTATTTTCCAATTTAGTTCTTGTAATTATACTTCTACACTTCAGGTATGTTTTGATATTTAAATAACTTCATTGTGTGTTAGTATACATTGCTTTTACTGTTGATGGATATAGGAAATGCTTTTGATTTTTTTTCTTTTACTGCCCTCTTGTCTATATCATTATATACTTGTACAGATTTATAGGAACAATTTCCAGGTAGATTTCTTGAATTAATAGATGTGCATTTTTGTTTCAAAAGCTGCTAATAAGATGGGCATGGTGGTATGTTCTTTTGCTAATTTGAGGTTAGCCTGGTCTGTATAAGTGAGTTTCAGACCAGGGCTGTATAGAGAGACCCTGTCTTTCTCATTCATTCATTCATTCATTCATTCATTCATTCATTCATTGTTATCTGTTTTTTTGAGACAGGGTTTTTCTGTTTATCCCTTGCTGTCCTGGAACTCTTTTTTTTTTTTTTTTAAGCTGAGGATCGAACTCAGGGCCTTATGCTTGCTAAGCAAGCGCTCTACCACTGAGCTAAATCCCCAACCATGGAACTCTCTCTAGACTAGGCTGGCCTCAAACTCACAGATTAGCCTGCCTCTGCCTCCCCAGTGCTGGGATTAAAGATGTGTGCCGCCATCCCCTGCTGATTATGAGTATCTTACTTTATTTATATTTCTTTGACCACAAGTGAAGTTTATCTTTTTATATATAAGAATTTAAAGGTAAGCACTTTACCAATGGAGCTAAATCCCTAGCTTAGTAATAGAACAGAAGTTTACATAGAGTACTTATTTGTGAGTACTATTTATCTCAGTGGTTCTTAGCCTTCCTAATGCTGTGCCTCTTTAATACAGTTCCTCATGTTGTGGTGATCCCAACCATAAAACTATTTTTTTTTCTACTGTTAGGAATAGTATTGTAAATATCAGGTATGTAGTATATCTTAATTGAGAACTGCTGATCTATTTGTTTGCCTAGTTATTTAGATGGGGTCTCATGTAGCGTGGACTGACCTTGGATTTACTATAGCCAAACTTGGTCCTGACTTATGATCTTATTGCCTCCACCTTCAAAGTGCTGAGGGTACAGGCATACACCACCATTCTTGGCTACTACTTTTTTTATTTTGTTAAAAACACTCAAGAAATATCTAGGGTTGGGGCTGGAGAGATAGTGGTTAAGGGCACTGACTGCTCTTCCAGAGGACCCGGGTTCAATTCCTAGCACCCACATGGCAGCTCATACCTGTCTGTAACTCCAAGATCTGACAGCTTTACACAGACATACGTGCAGACAACACCAATGCACATAAAATAAAAATATATAAATAAATTTTTTAAAAAGTTTAAAAAATTATTTAAAAAATTGCTGGTGTTGTGGCTCAGTGGGAGGCCATGTACTTAGCATTGTAGGCCAATCCTCAACAACAAAAATAGTAAGTAAGTAAATATCTCCAAACCAAAAATCAGTAATTAGATAAAAATAACACTGAATGATAACTGTCATGGTTTGCATGGGAACTGCTTTCCATAGGCTGTGTGTTTGCACATTTGGTCCCTAATTGATAGCACTGGGGAGGTGGCCACTGCTGGAAGAAGAAGGTCATAGGGTGGGCCTTATTAGTTATAGCTCTACTTACTTCCTGCCTGAACTTTCTACTTCCTGATCCTCTTGAGATGTGAGCAGCCAGCTGTGTACTCCCACTGCCTGGACCAGGATGGACTGGACCTTCTCAGACTGTGAGCCAGAGTACACCATCCTTGAGTTGCTTCTTGTTGGCTTTCTGTGGCAGAGCCATGAGAAGCTTAACTAGCCCTTGCTTGATTATACTACACATAACCATAGACCAAACTCATCAGCACGACAGTACCAGATGGGAAGAACGGAGACACTGGCCTTTTTTGGTTTCCTGGTCTGAGGCTTTTCTTATCGGGGAGGGCAGCCAAGCCTGGCTGGGTTCTGAAATGGAGTTATGTGTGACAACTGCTTTGGAACCTTGGAGGTGCTTTGGTACTGGATAGGGAGTGGGTAGGGAGTGATTTCTTTGAGATAATTTATAGTTGAAACTGATTTTCAACTGCTAGAGGTGATAGAAACTCTTGGACTTTTCCGAAAGTAAGGAAGGCAGCTGAGATGAAAAGATTTTTAAAAAATAGGGTAAGTGTTTAAAATCAGCATTTAAAAAAAAAGTGAAGTGATTAAGTCTCTCATTACTCTGGCCATTTTATTTATTTATATTTTGAGATTTCCTGATTCGTAGTAAAGTGTGTGTGTTTCTAGTGGGTTGACTACACTGCCCCACTCTAACAGCGGCTGTCTGGCCCACGTGTGTCCATTGTGAGCCACACAGGTACGTGTATGGAAAAGGGTAAGGTGGTTTCTGTCCTCTGGCCTTGGCTCACATCTCATGGAGTCCTCCAGCAGCTCTTGTCAATTGCTCAGTGACCTGTACAAACAAGGGGCTCATCTCACTGTGTCTGGGCACTCATCATTATTGTTCCTTGTGGGACAAGGTGAGTTCCAGGTGAGGTGACCCACACTTTAATCCCTGTACTTGGGTGACAGAGGCAGGTAAAGCTCTGTGAGTTCAAGGCCAGTGTGGTCTACACGATAAATACCAAAACAGCCATAGCTACATAGTGAGACCCTATCTCTGGGGAAAAAAAAGAAAAAAGATGTTTGCAGACTCTTGTTAGAAATGGTTTCCTTTAAAAAAAGGAAAGCAAAAAGAAATGATTTCCTGCTGGGTGATGGTAACTAATCCCAACACTCAGGAGGCAGAGGCAGGCAGATTTCTGTGAGTTCTAGGCCAGCCTAGTCTACAGAGTGAATTTCACTACGGCCAAGGCTACACAGAGAAACTCTGTCTTGAAAAACAAACAAACAATAAAAGAGAAATGGTTTTCTGTTGACTTTGATCGAACTAAACATCTAATCACCTTTCCTTTTTTTGTGTATAAACCTAAACATTCAGTTGCCGATTCTTTTTACTAGTAAAATATCCTTAAATTGTGGGTCTTGCCATTTTTTTGTATTTGTATCCCTTTCTGTTTGAATTATTTATTATCTTAAATTATGTGTATGTAGTGGGGGCTTTGTGTGTCTGAGGAATTGTGTATGAATTCATGTGGGAGTGTGCACATGTGCTTGCAGGTGCTTGTATACATGTGTGCCTATGCATGTAGAGGCCAGAGGTCAACTTTAGTGTCTTTCTTGTGTTTTATTTTATTATTATTTTTAAATTTTACTTTATGTATGTGAGTGTCTTGTCTGCATGTATATTTGTATGCCATGTGTATGCCTGGTGCCCTGGATGCCATAAGAGGGTGTCCAATCCCCTAGAGTGGAGTTATAGATAGATGGCTGTGAGCCACCATGTCGGTTCTGGGAATTGACCCTAAGTCCTCTGGAAGAGCAGCCAGTGTTCTTAACCATGGAGCCATCTCTCTGGTTCCTGTTTTGTTTTGTGTTTTTGAAGCAGAATTTATTAAGAGATTGTATTTATTTTATTTTTAAAAAAGATTTATTCCAGGACAGGCTCCAAGGCTACACAATGAAACCCTGTCTTGAAACGAAACAAAACAAAAGAACTCATGGGAGTCCTTCTGCCTCAGCCACTTGAGTGCTGAAAGTACAAATGTGAGCCTTGGAGATGATGGCGATGATGATGATAAGAGCCTTGGAAATATTATATAGTGATATTTTATTTGTATTGAAATGTGATTTTATTTGTATGTCAATAAAGTTGCCTTGAGATCAGAGCAAGCCAGAGCAGAAGCCGAGCAGTAGTGGGGCACGCCCTTAATCCCAGCACTTGGGAGGCAGAGCTAGGCGGATCTCTGTGTGTTCAAGGACACAGCCAGCATAGCAGACACACGCCTTTAGTTTCAATACCAACCATAGAATACCTGGAGGTCTGTACAAACAGGCAGTGACGAGGAGGTCATGTGGCTGGGTTACAACCAATAAGGGAGGAGAACAGAAAGTCTTTAAATAGACAGGACGCACAGAAGTAGGTCTCTTGCGGAGAGGAGGAACCGCAGAAGCAGTGAAGGGTAAGGTTTTCTGCTTTGGCTCTGACCTCGTGGGTGGTTTTTAACTCTGCAACTGGCTCTGTGTTTCTTATTTAACAAGCAGGATACATCTACAATTGGCGCCCAACGTGGCAAGAATTCATTAAAAAACCGCTTGCCTTGGCAGTGGGTCCGGCTTCCCGCCTGGGCGGGCCTGCCTCCCTAGCTCCGGCTTAGCCCTGGTCTAACCCAGGCCTAGCTCAGCTTAGGACTCAGGCGCTGCAGCTGGAGTTACTTGCTTAAAAAGCCAGTGCTACAAACAACTCAGGCCTGCGGTAGCTACCGCTAAATTGCAGGAGCTACACGCAACTGCAGATAGGCTGCTTTTGGCTGAAACGCCAGCGCACGTGGTCGGTCGGAGCTTAAGGAAGCCAGAGCCCAGGCTCGACTCCGCTCAGACCGGAACATTGAAGCGGCTGGATTCAAGATTTTAGCCAGAACTTGGCTACGCTTTCTTGCTTTCTCTCTCTCTCTCTGGATTCCCACCTCGGACGCTAGGTAGCTGTTTGGAAATTCCCTCGGATTTCTACTGTTCTGCGCAGAATTGGTAAGTCATTTATATCAGATATTTTAAAGGAAACTATTTAAAAGAGATTTTTTTTCCACATTAAAAAAAAAAAAATGGGTTTTATGTGTACATTGGAAGAAAATTGGGCTTTGTTTGAAATTTTAGGCAGTATGGTAATGGAACAACTATATGAGAAGATTAATGTTGATCGAATTATGTACATTATTATTCTTCTTATCCTTATTTTACAATTTAAAAAGACAGTCAATTTAAGTGCCAGGATAAAAATTTTAGAAAAACTTGTTAAACCTGTTAAAATGAATTATAGAGAAATTCAGATTCAGACAGAAGAAATTAACAGTGAAGTTGTTTCAGGATTGGATTATAAGGTTACAGAAAGAAAGCCTGTTTTCACACAATCACCCTTAATTTATCCGGTAACCATACAACAGCAGCCTGGTCAAATGACTACACAAAATATTTGGACTCCAGTTGAAATGTTAGACTTACGAAGGTTTAAGGAGGCAATAGTATCTTATGGCATGCATTCTCCATATGTAAAACAAATGTTAAACTCCTGGTCGACTTATAATAGAATTATACCACAGGACTGGCGGGAGCTGGCACAGGCGGTTCTAGAACCTGGACAGCAGCTCCAGTGGCAAATGTGGTTCAAACAGGAAGCTAAAACCATAGCAAAACAATGTAGTGATAGAGGTATACAAATCTTCCAGGATCAGCTTGTTGGAGAAGGCCAATATGCTGCAGTACAAACACAATGTTTATATGATATGCAAACACTAATTCTATGTCGAATGGCAGCCATGAATGCATGGGACAGAGTTGAGGAACCAGGGAAGAAAACTGAGTCATTTACAAAGGTTATACAGGGCCCAAAAGAATCTTTCACAGATTTCTTACAAAGATTGACTTCAGCAGTAAAGAGAATGGTCCCAAATTCAGAAGCTAGCCAGATAATAATTGAATCTTTGGCTTTTGAGAATGCAAATGAAGCATGCAAGAGAATAATCAGGCCGTTAAAGGCGAGATCTGCACCCCTGGAAGATTGGATTAGAGACACGGTTAATGTTGAGGCTCATGATCATGATAATATGTGGGTAGGAGAAGCAATTTCAAGAGGTTTGAGGAATGTTAGATGTTTTGGATGTGGAAAGCAAGGACATTTGAAAAGGGACTGTAAACAGGGCACTTCTAGAAACAATGTTTCTTCAAGGAACAATGGCAACAGAATGCCCCTTCCTTCAGGAGTATGTAGAAGGTGTGGTAAGGGAAGACATTGGACCAATGAATGTAGATCAACAAGGGACAGACAAGGTAATACTTTGCCTCAGTCTTTGGGAAACTCCCAGAGGGGCCTCAGGCAGGCCCCTACAGTGAATCCAGTTCAGACTTTTCCTGCAATCGTAGAGGAGGCCCCTACTCAGAGCAGTTAAATGACCAAATGCCTATTGGAATAAACCAGGCTACTCAGAGTAATGGAACAACTGAGACAGAGAGAACAGAAAATTCAGGAGAGACCATAAAGAAAATTTTTTGGCAAACTTCTATAAATGAACAAAGACCACAATTAACAATAAAAATAAATGGTGTTTTGTTGTCTGGTCTGGTAGACACAGGTGCTGATGTTACCATAATTGCACCAGAATTTTGGCATCCATCTTGGCCTCTTCAGGAGGTAAATGTTCAACTGTTAGGAATTGGAACATTATCTCAAGTTAAACAGAGTGCAAGATGGCTCGAATGTATAGGCCCAGAAGGACAGAGAGGCAGATTAAAACCATATGTGGCTAACATAGCCATGAACCTGTGGGGTCGAGACCTGTTACAACAATGGAATACTCAGATTAACATCCCTCCAACCTCAGAAATAAATCATAAACTAGCACATGTTTCTGAGAGAAATATTAGAAGGTATTATTCTAATGAGTGGTCACCAGCCATCCATATTATACAAGAACAGGGCAGAAAAACTGATGATCTTCCAAAGGCACCAACAGCTCTACCTTTAAAATGGTTAACTGACAAGCCTGTTTGGGTTCATCAATGGCCTTTAACAACAGAGAAACTCCAGGCTTTAGAAGAGCTGGTAGAAGAACAGTTAAATGCTCAGCATATTGAAGAATCTACTAGCCCATGGAATTCTCCTGTATTTGTTATTAAAAAGAAATCTGGTAAATGGAGAATGGTAACAGACCTTAGAGCGATTAACAAAGTAATTCAGCCAATGGGCTCTCTACAATCTGGAATTCCTTTGCCTACTCTGTTACCTAAAGGATGGCCTCTCATAGTTATTGATTTAAAAGACTGTTTCTTTTCAATACCCCTACAAGAAAAAGACAGAGAAAGATTTGCTTTCACGGTGCCTACTTACAATAATTCTCAACCGGTTAGAAGATTTCAATGGAGAGTCCTCCCACAGGGAATGTTGAATAGTCCAACCCTGTGCCAATATTTTGTACAACAGCCCTTAGAAGTGATACGTAAAAAATTTCCTAAATCTATAATTTATCATTATATGGATGATATTTTACTAGCTGACTCAAGTGCAGATACTTTAGAAAGAATGTTTGAAGAAGTAAAGAAAATATTGCCTGGCTGGGGATTACAAATTGCTCCTGAAAAGATACAAAGAGGAGATTCTATTAATTATTTAGGATATAAAATAGAGCTACAAAAAATTAGACCTCAAAAGGTACAAATTAGGAGAGATCGCCTACAGACTCTTAATGACTTTCAAAGATTATTTGGGGACATTTCTCATCTACGAACTATTGTTGGGGTAAAAAATGATGAACTGAATAATTTGTTCAAAACCTTAGAAGGTGACAAGGACTTAAATAGTCCAAGAGAATTATCACCTGAAGCTGAGAAAGAATTGGCCTTGGTAGAAAAAAAAGTACATGAAGGACATGTAGATCGTATTGATCCAAAGCTGGATTGCATTTTGGTTATTTTACCTTCTAGGCATTCTCCTACAGGAATATTAATGCAGAGAGAAGATATTATATTAGAATGGATATTTTTACCAAATAAACCAAATAAAAAATTAAAAACTTATGTGGAAAAAATCTCTGACTTAATTTTGAAAGGAAAATTGAGACTTCGTCAATTAGCAGGAATAGACCCAGCAGAAATTGTTGTACCTTTAACTAAAGAGGACATTGAAAAATTATGGGCAGAAAGTGAACCTTGGCAAAGAGCTTGCAGTAATTTTTTTGGGAGAAATTAACAGCAAATATCCTAAAAGCAATAGAATTGATCTTATAAAGAGAGCTGATTGGATCTTGCCTCGAATTGTACGTGAAAAACCCATATCTGGAGTTCGGACATTTTATACAGATGCCAACAAGCAAGGAAAGGCAGGTTACAAATCAGAAAATTTAAGTAAAGTGGTTCAAAGTCCTTATAATTCAGTTCAAAAATCAGAATTGTATGCTATTCTCTTGGTATTAATGGATTTTTCAGAACCTCTCAATATAGTTACTGACTCTCAGTATGCTGAAAGAGTGGTATTACATATTGAGACTGCAGAATTTATCCCTGATGCTTCAGAATTAACTTCACTATTTATTCAATTACAAGATACAATCAGGGAAAGGAGTCATCCTTTATATATAACTCACATCCGATCCCATACTGGTCTGCCAGGCCCTCTAGCACAAGGTAATGATGAGATTGATAAATTATTGATAGGAAATGTGCTGGAGGCCTCAGAATTTCATAAGAAACATCATGTCAATAGTAAAGGTTTAAAAAAGGATTTTTCCATAACCTGGCAACAAGCCAAGGAAATTGTAAAGAAATGTCCTACTTGTTCCTTCTACAATCAGACACCATTACCAGCAGGATGTAACCCAAAGGGTACTCAGAGGAATGAAATCTGGCAGATGGATGTGTTTCACTTTGCAGAATTTGGAAAATTGAAATATGTACACCATACTATTGATACTTATTCAGGATTTCAATGGGCAACTGCTTTGAGTTCTGAAAAAGCTGATTCTGTAATCACTCATTTGCTAGAAGTTATGGCCATCATGGGTATACCTGCACAAATTAAAACTGACAATGCTCCAGCATATGTCTCTATTAAAATGAAACAGTTTTTTGCTTATTATAATATAAAGCATATTACAGGTATACCACATAATCCTACAGGCCAAGCAGTTATAGAAAGATCCAACAGAACTCTAAAGGACATGATAAATAAACAAAAAGGGGTAACAAAAACCCCCAGAAATAGACTGCACAATGCTCTACTAACTTTGAATTTTCTCAATGCTAATGAGAAAGGAACAACAGCTGCAGAGAGACATTGGTTAATAGAAAAAACAACAGAATTAAATCAGCCTATATACTTCAAGGATGTGCTGACCTCAGAATGGAAACCAGGGCATGTGTTACGTTGGGGACGAGGTTTTGCTTTTGTTTCTGCAGGAGAAGATAAGCTGTGGGTACCATCAAAACTGATAAAGGTTCGATTTGAACAAGAGAGACCTCTTAATTAGAAGAGGTGATAGTTCATCAACCAACATGACCATCCAGTTTAAACTCACTTATACCATTAATACATGCCTTTTCATTTAATCAGATGTAACTTGCCAAAAGGGGACCTCCCCAAAATTAGTCTTGGGGAAGGGTTTTTGTTTTTGTCTTTTAGGAGAATGAAGGCTAAGGAATCTGAAGAACACTGGACAAATGAGACAACTGGAAAAAAAGGACAAATCATCTGTCCCAGGAAAAAGAGTAAAATGGCCTATTGGTATATCATCTACAAAATTTCATAAATCTTTCTAAATGTTTGTTTCTGCTCTTCTCTAAAAAATTAATACTCTTAGTATTCTTGTAGTCCCAGTTCAATTAAAGCTTCAAGCTGATTTTGGAGTTGGAGAATGGCTCTCTCCTCCTTTAAACTCAAGCATGTTGTTAAAAAGAAAATGAAAACTCCCTGTATCATACCAGAAGAAAGAGCCATCTTCTGACATGGGACAGGAGAAAAACCAAATTAATTAAGGGACTATTCTATTACTAATCTCAATTCTTTGACTCTATTCTGATTCTTTAAACTTTTCTTAAAGTATGAATTTTATATCAGAATTCACAAGATATATATATATATATATATATATATTTTAAACTTTGTTGAGATAATAATGGTCATATGAGTACTAATTAATTTATAGAAAAGGCTTCGAATACCTGCCTATACATGTCTTTGTGTTCGAGTCTCTTCAGTTTTCTGCAGGAAATCACGGCCAGGCCTAACATCAAATGAAATCTCCAGGAAGAAGATGGGGCCCCACAATGACAATTCCACGTGGAAATTAATATCACTAAGCTGACAAACATCATCTACAGATCAGCTTTGGACTACAAAGTGCTTAGAGCAATTCTGAGATGGCTAGCTGAGATGATCCAGTTTCAAAGACTGCTTGAATAAGGACTTGAGATAAACCCTGAACTTTGGCATTATGGATAACAAAGAATATAGTTATCTTTCCTAGAATTTGTCAATTAACCCAAAATTTTTCTTTTCAGAATAAAGATAACTTCGCCCATACCCAGCAGGAAGCAATTTTAAGAATTCGACGCCCACATTCCCAAAGGGGTGGTGTGGGGTGGGTGGTTTTTTGGTCTTTTTATGGGTATTGGGTCTGGGATAGTTTTCATTGTTTAGGAGGGTTGGTTACAAGTTGTTGTTAAGGGTTAGGTAAAGGGCTAGGCAAAAGGTGCTTGTTAAAAAAAAAAAAAAAAAAAAAAAAAAAAAAAAAAAAGACAATTACTAGTTTTAAATATTTTACATTCAATTGGATTGTTTTATATTGTATACAAATTATTATTATTGAGATTGAGATTGTTAGAATATACCATATACGTATTTCTAATCTTGTTCAAGATATTGTATTTATACCATTCATTTAACAATGTAATTGTAATTTGCTAATCCTTGAATGTTAGTATTACCAACTATTAGGATATATAGAAATGAAAATTAGTGGTTAGACATTACAATTGAACTTGTAGTCATATTAGGTGTGTTGTCAAGATCAAACAGATATATTTTAGATAGACAGGTCATCTTCAAACCCTTCAGAGATCTACAGAATATGGCATTTAAAATGTTTTAATAACTTAAGAATTTTTCTTTTTTGCTATGACTATGAGACATGACGGCTCCTGGCAGTACCAATCTACTTCAGAGAAAATATGGGCATTGAAGAAACTGCATATGGAACTAACTTTCATTGTTGCAAAAGTCAGCCACTGGACAACAAAGTATCCTTGAATCAACTGCTGACAAACAGGACAGACAGGACATGAAACCAAGGACTACCAATTCTTGCCAAAACAAGTGTGGTTGTGGCTTTAACAAAAGGCATCTTCTGAAGCCAAGACAATATGGCACCATCCCTGAAGTGAGTGACCTTTGCAATCTGTAAAAGGTACCATGTCCTTTTCTTTGAAGGCAGCTGAACAGGGAGTGGGCCAATGGCTTCTGATGTGCAATGGAACAGCAGATGAAACAGTTATTCTTGAGGAATAACTAAGCTCACCTCTCTCAATAGTAGAATGGCGTTTAATAGAGAGATGTGGAGAAGAACAGGATGCCAAGATGAAGCCACATATACACAGCCAAGAAAAATGGACAGCTGAATTGAAAAGACATCAATAATTTCCAGAATTTAAAATCCTGAATCATGACATGACACTAATGGAATTCAGGTGTTTCTGGTACATGGACTGCTCTCATCAAATGTGAGGTCAAACTGTTGACCTTGTATACATCTTAGTTCACAAAAGAGTCTGTCAGAAACGCTAAGCCTGTAGGCTGAAGATGATGCCCCAACACTGTGGAGAAACCTCAGGTGACTGTCCAGGTAGCTGGCTGTTTCTGTCAACTCACATTTTTTTTTGAAGCTGCTTGCATGTACTTCTTGTTTTTATTTTTTATTAGGTAGTATTATTTCCTTCTTGGGTCTCTGAGGGAGTTGAAGATCAGTTAGTTATAGTTATAATTATCTTTGTTAAGGATTTCAGAAAAACTCACTAAGAGCTGTAAGTGTATAAATTTGAAAGACGTTATAAGACAGTTCCGTTAGCTATATAAGTTAGGATAAAAAGTGGATCAGGTACATTCTGGACTTACCAAAATAGGATAGATAATGGAATTATTTTCTCTGAATTTGTCAATTACAAATGGACTAGACATTGTTTAGGTATTTATTGTTTGTATATATGGTATATATAGTTATTGTACTTTTGTATATAGTTTTTCTTATATTAGTTATAACTTTTTCCTTTTTTTCTTTTTATTAAAATAGAAAAGGGGAAATATAGTGATATTTTATTTGTATTGAAATGTGATTTTATTTGTATGTCAATAAAGTTGCCTTGAGATCAGAGCAAGCCAGAGCAGAAGCCGAGCAGTAGTGGGGCACGCCCTTAATCCCAGCACTTGGGAGGCAGAGCTAGGCGGATCTCTGTGTGTTCAAGGACACAGCCAGCATAGCAGACACACGCCTTTAGTTTCAATACCAACCATAGAATACCTGGAGGTCTGTACAAACAGGCAGTGACGAGGAGGTCATGTGGCTGGGTTACAACCAATAAGGGAGGAGAACAGAAAGTCTTTAAATAGACAGGACGCACAGAAGTAGGTCTCTTGCGGAGAGGAGGAACCGCAGAAGCAGTGAAGGGTAAGGTTTTCTGCTTTGGCTCTGACCTCGTGGGTGGTTTTTAACTCTGCAACTGGCTCTGTGTTTCTTATTTAACAAGCAGGATACATCTACAATATTACTTTATTATTTGTGTGTTTTTCCATTTTTTTTCCCCGGTTTTTCAAGACAGGGTTTCTCTGTAGCTTTGGAGCCTGTCCTGGACTAGCTCTGTAGACCAGGCTGGCCCCGAACTCACAGAGATCCACCTGCTTCTGCCTTCCGAGTGCTGGGATTACAGGCGTGTGCCAACACCACCCAGCTATTTGTGTGTTTTGAGACAGATTCATACAGCCCAGGCTGACCTTGAGTTTGCTATATATAGTCTTGGCTAACCTTCAACATCTGATCCTCCATCCTTCACCTCTAAAGGACTGGGATTATAAATGTGTGCCCTGGAAGTCATTGTTGATTGGTTGATTGTCCTCATCCAATCATGTCTTAAAGCTTTTTCCTATTAAAGTCCTTTGACCTTTTTAGTGTGAAGGTTTTGCTTAAACTGGTTATTGGTCTTTACTCCCTCCCTCCCTCCCTCCCTCCCTCCCTCCCTCCCTCTCTCCCTTCCTCCCTCCCTTCCTGAGAGAGCTAGCTAGCTAAATGTTTTACTTGTTCAATTTTTGCATTTTAAGTAGTCAGTGACATCCTTGGTCTGAGATTCTTACTTCTTAACCATTGCACAATGGCCACCAAAATACATTACTTGGTTTCCCTTCTTGATCAGTTTTCCATAGACCTCCAGCAACAATGTCCTGTGGCTTACATGTGAAGCCATGCTTTGAATGTACTGTAGAGGGCATTGGGGCAGGAAAAGGGTATGGTTTTACTTATACCCTCCCCTCCTTAGCTCTTCATAGGGAGATTGAAGATGATTCTGATTGACACTTGGGTCATTGGCATGGTTACATAGATTAATGGGCAATTGAGTTGCTTCAGCATATATTTAACTAAATTTGTATATATCTCTGTTTGCATTTGTAGGCTGTTCACTGGCTTATTCAGAAAACAAAAATAGTTGGCCAAAATAAAAACAAACTTCTATGTTATATTTAATATGCCCATTTGATGTGCTGTTGATTAGAGATGAGAAAAATCACTGGGTTTTTATTTTGTTTTATTTTTATTATTATTATTATTATTATTATTATTATTATTATTATTGATTTTTTTTTTTGAGACAGAGTTTCTCTGTGTAGCTTTGCACCTTTCCTGGAACTCATTTTGGAGACCAGGCTGGCCTCGAACTCAGAGATCTGCCTGGCTCTGCCTCCCGAGTGCTGGGATTAAAGGTGTGCGCCACCACAGCCCAGTTTATTTTATTTTTTGAGACAAGGTTTCTCTCTGTAACTGCCTTGGCTGTCCTGGAACCCACTTTGTAGACTAGGCTGGCCTCGAACTCCACCTCTTTCTGCCTCCTGAGTGTTGGGATTAAAGGTGAATGCCACCACTTCCTGGCGAAAATCACTGCTTAAAAATTTTTTTAAGAAATTTTATGTATATCAGTGTTTTGCCTGCATATATATCTGTGCTATCATGTGCATACAGTGTTTGTGGAGGATGCTGGGACTCAAACCCCTTGTCCTCTGCAAGAGCAGCAAGTGCTCTTAACCACTGAGCCATCTCTCCAAACCGCAAATTACCTTTTTTTTTTTTTTTTTTTTAAACACTCTTTATACATGTTGTGCGTGTTATTGAAGGTTTACTGTTCTGAAGCAGGATAGCTCCTATGCATTACAAAACTAACCTTGGTAGGCCACTTAGTTGGCCACTAGAGGCCACTTCTACCTGGGCAGGGCTTGGTGTATGATTATGTATGTACTCTGCTTTCTCAGCTGCTGCATGAGGACAGTAGTACATAAGTGGAATATATATATATATAAAGCTATGGAAGGGCTGGGGAGATGCTCAGTGACTTTAGGTGTCTTCCCTTATTGTTCTCTAGCACATTTTTTTGGAGAAAGGATCTCACAGAACTTGGAGCTCAGTGATTTGGTTAGACTAGCTGATCAGCAAGCCCAAGGGTCTTCTGGTCTCCATTTGGTCATGTTGAGATTACAGATATGTGCCTGGCACCTGGAGATCCAAAATCTTGCTTGTGTGGCAAGCATGTTACCAACTGACCCATCTTCCCAGACATAATTAAAAAATATTATTATGTATTTATTTTTATTTCTCACATAAAGGTGCTAGGAACTGAACCCAGGGTCCTCTGTAAGAGCAGTATGAGCTTTTAATGTCTCAGCCATCTCTCCACTTTTTTTGTTTTCTGTTATTGTGTGTTTGAGCATCTATGTCATGATGTACATGCAGAGGCTAGAGGACAACTTTGTGAAGTTGATTCTTTCCTTCCACCTTTATGTGAGTTCTAGGGATCAAACTCAGCTTACCACACTTGCTTGCATAGAATGGGCCTTTACCCCCTGGGCCATCTCACTGGCCCCTCCTCAAACTTTTTGGTTTTCATTTATGACCAGAGATATCAAAAGAAGTGGGGTGGAGGGCAGTGTTTATATATCCCATGCTGGTCTTGCACTTGCTATGTAGTTGAGGATGACCTTGAATTTTTGCTTTCATCTTCTGAGTGCTAGGATTAAATATTTACATCCTTCCACACACTCAGTTTATGTGGTGCTGGGGATTGGATCCAGAGCTTCCTTCATGCTTAGATAATTACTCTATTCCAACTGAGCAGTCCAGTTCCCTCCTTTTATTGAGACAGTGTTTCATGTACTCCAGGCTGACTTTACCCCTCACTGGGATTATAGATGCCTGCCACCATGGCTGGCTTTCTAAAAGGTGTCTTATTCTCAGCATGCATATGGCTCTGGGTTCAATTCCTAGTACTGTTAGAGGAAAAAGTATCTTAGAATGATAATAAAGCTTTACCTGTCTCTTCTAACAAATTTGGTTATGTTTTAATCTAAGAACTCTGTAAATGTATTACATGTGGAGAAATACGGTGGGAGATGGTATCAATAGATTGAGCTGGAATAGGTAAAAATTCTTTCTGTTGCCTCAGTCAGGTCCCTAAAAGTATAGAGAGAGCTAGAGTTAGCCTATAGCTGAAAGATTTCAGGTTTGGGGTGCAGTGGGGACATTGAGGTAGACTGTTATTTGGATAAGAGATTTATTAAAGATACATCTATCCGGGTTGGGGGCCTAGCAAGCACAAGGCCCTGGGTTCGATCCTCAGCCGCCCCCCAAAAAAAATGGCAACATGGTAGGGATCTGAGGAGAGTTCTGGCCTACATGACAGTGAGGACCCTTTCTCAGACCTTTTTTTTTTTTAAAAAAAAAAAAAGATTTATTTATTTATTTATTATGTACAGAAGAAGGTGCCAGATCTCATTACAGATGGTTGTGAGCCACCATGTGGGTGCTGGGAATTGCACTCAGGACCTTTGAAAGAACAGTCGGTGCTCTTAACCTCTGGGCCATCTCTCCAGCCCTTCTCAGACCTTTTAAAGGAAGCGATAGGGAAGGTCCTGTACCACATGATTGGACAGTTCCTGGTACACACTTGTGGTCAGGCTGTCTCTGATTTCATATTGGTAGAGGGAGAGTCTGTTAGCTCAGGGCCTGTATGTAAACTTCTCTGTAAGGGTGGGGAGAGTAAGAATCTGGAAAATCAGGGTAGTAGCAGAGCCTTACAATGATGTGGCTTTGGGTTACAGCCCCTGAAGAGATTGTAGAGCCTTCCTACCCTAGTCAAGCATTTAAGAAGGAAGTATGGAAGCCCCCACCACTGTTTTCTTCTTCCTGGGAGTCAAGATTAATTTGTAATTCAAGTACCTAGTATGTTCTTAAATTTTGACTTTTTTTTACTGCTTTGAACTGCCCTAAATCAGGGAGGAGAGTTGTCTGCTTAATCATCTGTTCTCCCAAGGCGTTCATGTAAGTTCTCACTTCTGTTTTGGATATTTGGGGTAGTTTGTCCTCCTGGTTCAAGTATCAAGTAAGTGGTGGTAAATTCCTCATGACTGCAAGTCCATGTTTTGCATCTTGTTCTTATAAGCTTCCTGGGTGCTCATTGCTAGCCTTGTTGCTGTAAGAGTGATTCTGGCATCCAAGGCATTGCTTGAGGTGATCGAATGATTGTGAAGGAGGGAAATTGGAAGGTTGCAAAACATTTGCGGAGTACTACATGCTGTCGATATACTGCTGCACTGCTCAGTGGGCCTTTGGGATTCTTCAGCTTTGATGCAGCTGTCATGAATGTGGCCCTCACCCCTGTCTGTGCATCTCACCACAGCAGTTCACATTTAGCTCCTGTATAAAAATAGATCCTTGCTTCTTTATGTTCTCACCCTTCACAGCTTCTTCAGACCTTAAATTTGAGAAAAATGCTTGGTGTAAGACACTGCTAAAAAGCAGCTGATATCTAGAGGGAGAGCTGATGGCCTGAATGTTGCTAAAGCAAAAGGAAGAGGAGTCTGACCTATTTGCACTCACCTGTGATGCCTGCTTCCTTTAGAAAACTGCAGTGACACTGAATTGCATCACTACCTTCCTGAGGATTTTTGATTTGTGTGGTGACAGTTGTCTTCTGGTAGGTGATTGTTTAGGGGTAACTGTAGTGGTATTTGCTCCACCTATGACCTTGGGTTATATAGCCTGAAGGAGGCGGTGCTTCTTGTCTGTGTATGTAACCTTTTAAAAGGAGAGGAGAGGGGGTCACATATTTCCTTCTTCCTTTTTTTTATTTTATCCTGGCATGATCGGACACTAGACTGCCTGGGAATTGTACCCAGGTTAAGAAGTCACAAAAGAAGGCAAGAAGCACTACCTCCTTTGGGCCGTATAGCTCAAGGTCTTGGGCAGAGTAAATACCACTGTATGTAATCATGTATGTACTACATGCCTTGTCACAGTCATCATGATATCTTTTTTTGTTTCTTTTGAGACAGGGTTTCTCCATGTAGCTTTGGAGCCTATCCTGGAACTCTGTAGACCAGGCTGACCTCGAACTCAGAAATCCCCCTGTCTCTGCTTCCCAGTGCTGGGATTAAAGGTATGTGCTACCACTGCCCCGCTAGGATATATATTTTTACAGAGATGATTATGGAGGACTTTAGCCTCTTGCCTGTGGTGTTACTGAAAAAGCAGCCTTAGCTACTTGATATAATTATTTACAGAAGGTCCCGCTGTTGAATTAGAGGCCAGTGCTTGGACTTTTCACTTTGGTCATGACAAGAATGGTCTGTAAGAGTAATGCTGAGAATGGTATGTGTGTTTCACAGAGAAAGTCATACACTTGATCTTGTGAATTAGGTGCCTTAGGAGAAGTCAGTGAGAAGGCGCTTTTCCCAATTGTCCTTTCTATGTGAATCTCCATATGTTCTGTTGAGGATGTTCTAGGGGAAGATTGTTCACATTTGGAGTTATGAAATGCTTTATATGTCTTGTTAATTTGGGGCAGGTTTATTCCCTCTTTTTGGTTTGTTTGTGTGTTTGTTTTGCTTGGCTTTTAAAGAGTGGCAGATTCAAATGGGTTTTTTCTTCTGTGGTTCCTACTGATACTCAGGAATTGCATGTTTAACTTGAAAAAGATTCAGGAGAACCATCTTTATGTATTTATTACATTAATTGTGAGAAGGTGCTTAGTGTGAACTAGCTGTTGTTATCACAACAGTCTTTCATTTCAGGCTATATTCTCAGGGAGGTTGCTTTCATCCAAGCACTCTTTCTTCTGTGGCTGAGTTTGGCGGAGCACATCTGTAATCCCAGCACTTGGGAGGTAGAAGTGGGAGGATCAGGACTTTAAGATGATCTTTAACTACATAGCAAGGCAGTCTGGACGACATGTGACCCTGTCTCAAAAAAGCAAAACAAAAACAGTTTTCCTCCTTAATTTTCCACTTTAAAAGGGGGTTTCTTCTAGCTGCACTGCGCAGTTGGTGACTGTGCTTTGCTTTCTGTGCCAGAGGAGCACATACATTTCAGTCCTAGTTTTGGTATTTAAATCTGTAGTCCCAGAGGAAAATCAGCTGGACATTGAATGAATGCTGTCTAGTTTAGCCTTCCATCCAGGACCAACCAGCCAACAGGTATTGGATATGTATCTTTCAAATTTAATGCTGATGTTAGCAGATTATATATATAAAAAACAGTTACACAAAAACAAACAACAAACAAACAAGTTACTACCTTTGGCCTCACAACAAAAAAGGGCTTTAAGAATGCAACATTTAAAGCTGTCCAGGACAAAAATAGCATGTAGCTGCTTAGCATAACATAAATATAGCTGAATTTCATATTAAATTGATGCATTTTTTAAATTAAAGATTTGTTAATGCATTGTGTGTGTGTATGTGTGTATGTGTGTACGTATGTATGTATGTATGTATGTATGTATTATGTATGTATGTATATGGATGTTTAGCTTGCATGTACATCTTGCACACCAGAGGAGGGTATCAGATTCCATGACAATTACATGAGACTATAGTTAGAGATGGTTGTGAGCCACCATATGGCTGCTAGGAATTGAGCTCAGGACCTCAGGAAGAATAGACATTATCTTTAAGTGATGAGCCATCTCCTCTGCACTGAGATTATTGTTGATGAAATAAATTGACTAATGATTCACTAAGAAGCTAAGAATGGGTGAATACTACTTGGACAGGGGACTGGCAGAACAGGTTAGGATAGTGCAAAAGCATGGGTTAGCCTGAGGCAAGAGAATACAAGCAGGGCCAAGCAAAGAGAGCCTAGACCAGAACAGAGATGTGAATTGTAGACCAGTCAGAGGGTTGGAATGTTAGGCACAATTTCTGTTACTGTCTGAGTGAATAGGGAAGAGATAAGAGTGAGGATTCAGTCAGAGCTTGGGAATAGTAAGTCAGCCTTCCAGATTTGTGGCTGAGTTTGCAGTGGGACACAAAATGGCCGGCCAGTCCTGATAAGCAGGTGTCTGAGTGCTTGTGTGGCATGTTAAAATTGTTCACTGCCCCACTTGTATTGGTCACACAGGAGAGAATGAAGGAAAGAAATGACAAATTGGCTCAGAGAAGCATTACTGATGCCCCCTTTAAAATGTCATTTTATGCAAAGTGAATTATCAAAAAAACAGAATTTTATTTTGTCTTAGATTTTTCACTCATGATTCTGTTTTTTTCTTGCCTCTCATTCCAAACACTCATTGTATTTACACCGGTTTCTCCTTCTTTTCCTCCCAACCCTTCCTTTTTATCTGCTGTTTATTCTTCAGGTCTCAGTTTAGGTACCATTTCATCTAGAAAATCTTTCCTTGGGGGAGATAGCACTCAGGGTGATCTCTGATGATACCACTGCTTCCCTGTGACATTTCTTGTCATGCTGTACCATGAGTAGTAGCAGCTGCTAACTATGAACTTTGAAAGCACTGGGACTAGTCTTGTTTTCTGTTGACCCTTGTGGTGGCTTGTCTAGCTTGTATTCTCCCTTTGAGTGATACATACATACATACATACATACATACATACATACGTTTTGTACTGTTATTGGGCATTTGAGTTTTTTAATTAGTATTTCCTACTATGTCCAGCATTACCATAAACTTTCTTGTGTATGCATAGTACCTTTTAAGATACTTTAACAAGTAAGCATAAGTACCTTGAGTTCAGATTTCCAACACTCACATAAAAGCTGGACATTGTGGCACATTTGCAAATAACTCCAGCTTTTGGGGCAGGGACAGGGGTGGTTGTGGTGTATGTATATGGAGGAATGCAGAGACAGATAGATCCTGGAGGCTGGCTGGTCAGCTGGTCTATCTGAAATAATAAGCTTCAGATTTAATCAGAGACCCTCTCAAAGAATAAGGAAGAGAGCAGTAGAGGACAATACCTGATGTTCATCTTTGGCTTCAGCACTCACATTCTTGAGCAAGTGTTCATGTGTTTACATGTGTGTACACCCCCACCCCGACATTTTAAATTAATGATACAGGAAGGCCATACAGCAAAGCATATATTTATTTATGGGAGGTGTGCATGTTTGCTTATATATTGTGACTCACTTCAAAACGAATAGCCTATAAAATAAAATAGCATTTGCTTTGCTCAGATTTCATTTTGAATAAGGGAATTTATGTTTCACTTATTAGATTATACAGATTGTAAGATGAGGGCCACAGTGCTGCTGAGAGAAGGCAGCAGGAACAGAGTGTGGGTCTCGCTGTTTTAAGGAGGTTATTAAGGGCAGCTCTTGAAGAGGTGATATTAGAAAAGGCCTTAAGCAGGTGAGGAACCGTGTAGAGATCTGGGGATAGAGCATTGAAGGCAGAGGGAACATCAGTGCAGAAGTCTCCAGATGAGAGCTTGCTGCTGTAGGCAAGGAGCAGTAGAAAGAGAGCAGTACTGAGAAAGAGAAAGAGAAGCAGGGCCAGGGCAGGGCCTGTGGGCCACTTTAATCCTTCTGGCTGCCATTCTGCACATAATGGGAATATCAGTTGCTGTCAGCATCACACCTCTAGGTTACAAAGAACTCTCTGGCCGTGGTGTAGTTATACTGTTACCATGAAGAGTAGACGCTAGGAGACTGCTTTGGAGGTCATTGTGGTAATCTGTGTGAAACAGGATGGGGTCTTGGGTTAGGGTGCCAATGGTAGAGGCAACCAAGAGTGGTTGGTTTAGGATTTTGTGATTTGATGCATACTGAGAGATGCAAGTTTTATTATTATTTTTAGTTAAAACTAGCTCAAGGGAACTATAAATCAGTGTTGAGAATGCCTTTCTGTTCAGAATGTTTGTACATGACGTATCTTTGGAATTCCTTAAGCTTGGGGGTGGAACTAGGCAAGGTAAGGACAAGACTTTGCTGTATTGTGAAGTCAGCTGCTACTGCAGTGGTTCTCAGCATATGACTTGCCACTCCAAGGGGTCATATATCAGATATTTATGTTATATTTCATAACAGTAGCAAAATTACAGTTATGAAGAAGCAATGAAATTTATGGCTGGAGGTCCCCACACATGAAGAACTGTGTATTAAAGGCTTGCAGCATTAGGAAGGTTAAGAACTACTGTGCTAATGGAACAAGGAAGATTCTGTGATAGCAGCTGTATAAATTTCTCATCTGTAATGGTCATTTATTTAATGTAAAAGGTGTGTCTGTAGACTGTATGCTTGGATAAGTAATATGCTGAAATCTGGCATTCAGTATGATTGTGTTCAACTAGACCTGTTTTATATTAAGTATGAAATAGGTTGCAGCAGTAGTAAGGAATGCAGTGGGTGCCTATCTGCTGTTATGGAAATCCATTAGCAACTTTGGCTGTGCTTGGCTGCCTTTCATTGTTACGCTTTATGGTTCATTCAAAAGCTGTATGTTAAATGACATCCATTCTACAGTGGTTTCTCAAGGCCTTACAAACAGTGAGGTTGTATTATGAGTAAACATCTGTTTATTCCACATTAATGGTGGCTGTTATAGAGGTCATGGTTTGTCTTGGGTCTGTTGCCCAGCTTAGGAATGGATGCAGAGAAAGGTCTTGGATAATGTTGTTGTTCTTTTTTTTTTTTTTTTTTTTTACATTTATTTATTATGTATACAGTGTTGTGTCTGAATGTATGCCTGAATAACAGAAGTGGGCGCTACATCTCATTACAGATGGTTGTGAGCCACCATGTAGTTGCTGTGAGTTGAACTCAGAACCTCTGGAAGAGCAGCCAGTGCTCTTAACCTCTGAGCCTTCTCTCCAGCAGGTAATGTTCTTGAGCTAAAAGAAATACACTGGCTGATATAAGTGCTTGACTCTGATGGCCACTGTTCTTTGCTGCTTTAGCTAGAGGGAGACATTGAGTTAGTCCTGGTAGTTTATAAAGGGGTGCTGTGGGATATCTTTCTGTATGCTGTGAATATGTGTTGCTCTGATTGGTTGATAAATAAAACTGTTTGGCCTATGGCAAGGCAGCTTAGAGGCAGGCAGGAAATCCAGGAGAGAGGAAGAAGAAAGGAGAGGCGGAGGACATGCTGTCCTGCCCTCCAGGGAGCAGCATGTAATGGCACACAGGTAAAGCCACAGAACATGTGGCAATATATAGATTCATAGAAATGGGCTGAGTTTAGTTATAAGAGCTAGCTATCAAGAAAACTGAGCCATAGGCCATGGCCATGTAATTTGTAATTGATAATAAGCCTCTGTGTGCTTACTTGGGTCTGAGCAGCTGCAGGACAGGGTGGGACACAGGAAAACTTCCAGCTACAAAGGGGTGCAGTGAAAAGTGGATGAAGATATTTGTGGTGCTTTGAAAGAAAATGGCCCACAAAGGGAGTGTGGCCTTGTTGGAGGAAGTGTGTCATTGTGAGGGTGTGCTTTGAGGTCTTTTTCTCATGCTTCACTCAGTGTGACAGTCAGTTGAGTTTCTGTTGCTAGTCAAGATTTAAGGACTCTCAGCTCCAGCACCACATCTGCCTGCATGCTCCCTGCTCCCTGACATGATGATAATGGCTGAATCTCTGAAACTGTTAAGGGAAGCCCCTTCAGCTCCCCACCCCCCCATTAAATGTTTCTTTATAAGAGTTGTCGGGCTGGAGAGATGGCTCAGAGGTTAAGAGCACTGGCTGTTCTTCCAGAGGTCATGAGTTCAATTACCAGCAACCACATGGTGGCTCACAACCATTTACAATGAGAGATCTGGTGCCCTCTTCTGGCCTTCAGGCTGAACACCCACTGTATACATAATAAATAAATCTTTAAAAAAAAAAAGAGTTGTCATGATCATGGTATCTTTTTACAGCAATAGAAACCTAAGTAAGTCAGTATTCTAGACCATTAAATTGAAGTGATCCTCTTTCCTCTTCACCTCCTCCACTTCTTCTTTCTTGTCTTTTCAAAGTTCGTTCAGGGAGTACAAAATGTAAACTTTTGGCATTTGCTCTTTGCAAAACATCAAGTAATGGTATTAACCTCTCCCACCCCCCACAATTTCTCTGTATAACACCTCTGACTGTCCTGGAATTTGATCTGTATGTATATCATTCTGGCCTTTAACTCACAGAGATCTGCTAGCCTCTGTTTCCCAAGTTCTGGGATTAAAGACGTGCACCACCACTGCCTAGTGTAAGACAGAATTTTTAGAAGCTTCTTCCCTATAGTCATTTAAAGCTTGAGAATGAAAATTTAGAAACCTTAATAGCTTGCTTTATTAATCTGATGAATATTGTGAACCTCTTTCCAGAAAAATACACATGCATGTTCAATTTAAAAAAATTGTCATATATTTAATAGCTAATATTTTCAAGACATAGTTTACAATGTTAAGATATACTAATGACCAAAATAGGGAAGAGGGCCAGAAAGATGGTTCAGCAGGTAAAGGAGTTGACTTTGTAAGTCTGCCAACCTGAGTTTAATCCCTGGAATCCCTGAAAAGATTTTGAGAACAAAGTCCACTGGTTGTCCTCTGGGCTCCACATGTGTGCCATGGCACACGAATATCCACACACATACCATATATACAATAAATAGAATAAAAACCTATGCCAGAATATGGAATAAAACAGCAAAAAATAGTAGAAAGGAAACATAAACTCTGAAGCCTGGCTTTCTGGAGCTTATTATATTCTGGTGGAATTAGTAAGCAGAAAGCAATAAATAAGATTATTACCTATATATAGGAATTTGATAAATATGATAAAAATAGAGATATAGGAAAGTTTAGAAGTAGGAGAAGGGAGGTAGTTGCAGCTTAAAATAGTTCTCAGGAAAACTCTTCTAGAAAGGGTCATATAACACAAATTGTTAGGAGGTCTTATTAATAAAATCATACCCAGGTATTGGGGTAAATTCTGAAATATCAGAGAGACAGAACAAGCCACAGTCACCTCACCTTGCCAATTCCTCAGCTGATCCTCTTTCCTCAGACTGGAAGTCTCTGAGTCCTTATCCTAATGGATATCAGCTGAACTGCTGCTAAAAGCCTAAAAGCTTAACCAGCTCTAGTTCCTGGTCCTCACGCCTTATATACTCTTCTGCTTCCTGCCATCACTTCCTGGGGTTAAAGGTGTGTGTCACCATGCCTGGCTATTTTCAGTGTGGCTTTGAACTCTCAGAGATCCAGGCAGATCTCTGCCTTAGGATGCTAGGATTAAAGGTGTGTGTGCCACCATTTTCTGGCCTCTATGTCTATCTAGTGGCTGTTCTGTTCTCTGACCCCAGGTAAGTTTATTAGGATGCACAATATATTGGAGGACACAATCTATCACCACAGGGTCATATTTAGCAAAAGGTGAAATGGTATGGGGGTTGGTCCTGCTTACTTACTGAAGATTGAACATTTCAGGCAGAGGGAAATGTTCAGTGGTAAGGTCCTAAGGAAGGCCCAGAGAAGTCAACACAAGAGAGGAGAATGAGCAAGGGAAAGAGTGCGCTATCAGTTTCCAGGTGCCAGAATGTTATTTTCTCGGACCTGGAGTCCAGAGTTTGAAATCCAAGTGTCTGCAGAGTTGTTGTTGTTGTTGTTGTTGTTTTTGGAGCCGAGGGAGGAGTCTGTTCTAAGCTTCTCTCTGGCCTTTTGGCATAGCTCCACTTTGTCTTGGTCTCCTTGTCAGGACATTTACTGTTATATTTATGCATCACTCCAGCTAGATGTTCTTGTCTTGCCATACTTATATGTGCAAGAACAATATTTACAAAATAGGACACATTTACAGAAGTTCAGTGTCAGGACTCTTGGAGGACCAATATTTAGCCTCTGTCACCTGACTTGTCACCTAAGACAGGTACAAGATGTACTATGTACTGGGAAGGTGGTAGGAGTTAGTAGCTAGGTTTCTAGTGTTTCTGGGGGCCATTAAAGGAATAGACATGCTATAATTTGTATTTTTTTTAAAGGTTTATTTATTATGTATACAGTATTCTGTCTGCAGGCCAGAAGAGGGCGCCAGATATCACTACAGATGGTTGTGAGCCACCATGTGGTTGCTGGGAATTGAACTCACGACCTCTGGAAGAGCAGCCAGTGCTCTTAACTGTTGTGCCATCTCTCCAGCTCCTATATTTTAAAAGGAACAGTAGACATAAGGAGAGGCTATAGGAGTAACCTATCACGTGAAGAATGGTTGTGGCATGTATCAGGGTGGTGGTAGTGTGGTTGGTGAAGTGTTTGACTCCTGAATGCATTCAAAGCACAGTAACAGTAATTTCTGATGGATTTTGATGTAGGATGGGGAAGAGGGGTCAAAGGTGAGTCTCAAGTTTTGGTATTTAGCTATTTTGCAGGTGACAAACTGACCTGGGGTGGACTGCCCTTAGATGCCCTTGAGTAGGTTTTAATTTTAAATTTTCTAATTTTAAATTGGGTGGAATTGTGCACATTGAATCAGGATTCCCTTGAGCACAGGAGTCAAGTTTGGGCAATCTAGTACGACTCTGTCCCAAAACCATAAAATTAAATAAATAAAAAGGCTTTCTTTTGGCCATATTACATTTAACATTAATGACAGATACCCAGGTGAGAATCTGGAATTCAAATGAAAACTTGAATGGGAGATGTGCAGTTGGGACTTCATGGCAAATGTCATTCAAACTGGGAAATTAGAAGATAGAGTAATCATAGCATGTGTATGGAGCTATAAAAAACAAGTCCTTGGAATATTAAAATCAGCAACACAAATCAAGATGAGGTTAGCAAAGGAGGAAAACAAAAGATTGTCAAAAATGATACAAGACAGACATTTTCAAAGACTGCTAAATCAGGACAGATTTGGACTGAGAATTAGATTGATGGATTGGATATAGTGGTGTGTGGGACTCAGAGATGATCTCTGCAAGATTATATCAGTGGAGTACTTGGACTAAGAACCTTATTGGGCTGGGTGGTGATGGCTCATGCCTTTAATCCCAGCACTCAGGAGGCAGAGGCAGGTGGATCTCTGAGTTTGAGGCCAGCCTGGTCTATAGGTCGAGTTCCAGGACAGCCCGAGCTACACAGAGAAACCCTGTCTGGGGTGGGGAGCGTTGGGGAGTTGGGGGAGCAGAACCTTACTGCAGTGGGTTAAAAGTGGATATGAGCTGTGAAGAGACTAGAGAATAAGGCTGGCTGGAGCCAGTAGGAATTTGGTGGAGACTTTTTGTTTGTTTGGTTTTTTGAGACAGGGTTTCTTCGTGCAGTTTTAGTGCTTATCCTAGCTCTTGCTCTGTAGACCAGGCTGGCCTGGAACTCACAGGGCTCTGCCTCCCGAGTGCTGGGATTCAAGGTGTGCACCACCGCTGCCTGGCTCGACTTTTTTTGTTTGTTTGTTTGTTTAAACAGGGAAATAACATTATAGAAATGCTACTGCCTCAGACTTGTTTGTGATTTCGGGGGAGTAATGCATCCCTGGAATCTCTCTATGAACTGTAGTTTAAAAGCTCCAAGTCTGTAACTCTTTGGCTAAGCCATGGGGCAGCTTTGCTTCCTTCCAGATTTACTTCTGTTATGCTCATAAGTTCTCTGGTAATTAGACTTAAAGGAATGAGAATGAAAATTCCTGTCTTTATCTTTCTTTGTAAGAAGTAGACTTTGATACAAGCCACCTGCTTTACACTTATTCATTCATTTATTTATTTTACATTCAGTACTTACCCAGGCACCATTTTCATGAATTTCATCTTTGTCACAACCTTATGCTGTAGATAGTTTTTAATAATTACTTACTGCTGGGTGTACTAGTGTACAGGCTTATTATTAGCTGAGATAGGTGGATCTCTGTGAGTTTGAGGCCAGTCTGATGTACAAATTGAGTTCCAGGCCAGATAGGACTACATAGAAGTATTTTTAAAATCTTTATTTTTTAGCTGGGTGGTGGTGGCACACGCCTTTAATCCCAGCACTCAGGAGGCAAAGCCACTCACATCTCTGTGAGTTCGAGGCCAACTTGGTCTCCAAAGCGAGTTCCAGGAAAGGTGCAAAGCTACACAGAGAAATCCTGTCTTGAAAAACCAAAACAAACAAACAAACAAACAAAAACCCCAAACTGGAAACCATAATATATACACAAAAGACCTGTACAGTTTAAAAAAAAAAAAAAAAGCCCTGACAAAGCACAAAGCATTATGAAACAAACAACCCTCACATATACCATTGAATTCGTTTTGTGTTGATTATCTGCTGCTGAGCACAGGCCCTGCCATTAACAGTGATTTGTATATGTAGTGAGACTCCATTGGAGAAAACTACATTTTCCTTTGTGAGCAGCGTCAGTTGTGGATAGCTTTTGGGTTAGGGATGGTGTAACTGTAAGTTTTCTCCAGTCCTGCCTGGCCCCTTTGTCCTGTGGCCACTTAAAAAATAGTAATTATTCACAAACTATGGCCTCTGGCAGGCTTCTTGCTAGCTAGCTCTTATAGTTTAACTCAATCCATAACTGTTCATCTATGTATCGCCACGTGTTCCATGGCTTTATTTGCATCCCTTTACATGTTGTTCCTAGGATGGCAGTCTGGGGTCTTCCTCTCCTTTCCTTTCTTCTGTCTGTCTATCTGCTTGGATTTCCCCCCTGCCTCTAAGTTGCCTTGCCATAGGCCATTTCAGCTGTGTTTATCAACCAATCAGAGCAGCACAATTCACAGTGTACAGAAAGACATTCCACAGCAGGATGGGGGTGTGTCTACTTGCCTCAGTACTGGGACCCCATCTGTCTTAAACCCTTGCAGGCCCTGTGCATGCTGCCACAGCCTTTCTGATGTTTGTTGGTCCTGCTGTGTTCTTTGGTGTCCTTCATCTTCTCGGGCTCTTACAACCTTTTCTGCCTCTTTTTCTACAGGGTTCCCGAGCTCTGAGGGGAGGGATTTGACTGAGACATCCCATTTAGGACTGAATGTTTCTGCGTATTGTCCACTGTGGGTCTAGGTATTTGTTCCCCTCTACTGTAGGAAGAACCTTCTGGGATGATGGCTAAGCAAGTCACTGATCTATGAGTGTAGCAGAATATTCATTAGGAGTGACGTTATTGCTATGTTCCTTCAGCAGAACTATAGTATTTATAGTTCCCCCTAGGTCCCTCACTAACTAGACTCAGGTTCTTGGCCACCTGAGCCATGTCAGGGATGGGTTCTCTATCTCATGGAGTGGGTCTTAAATCCAGTCAGTGGTTGATTACTCCCACAAGCTTTGTGCCACTGTTGCATCAGCATATCTTGTAGGGAGGTCACCATTGTAGACAAAGGGTTTGTAGCTGGGCTGGTGTTTACCTTTCTCCTTTGGTAGCATGCAGAGTACCCTCCAGTACTAAGGACACTAGCCTATAGGGGTGAAATTGTGTGTGTGTGTGTGTGTGTGTGTGTGTGTGAGAGAGAGAGAGAGAGAGAGAGAGAGAGAGAGAGAGAGAGAGAGAGAGAGAGAGAGAGAGAGAGACAGAGAGAGAGGGACAGAGACAGACAGACAGAGAGAGACAGAGACAGACAGACAGAGAGACGGAGAGAGGAGAGAGCAGTGTGCTTGCTTATGCCATGACTTGCATGTGGAGGTCAGAGGACACCTTATGGTATTGGTTCTCTCTTTCCACCTTTATGTGGGTTCAGGAGATTGAACTCTGATTGTCGGGCTTACCTTTACCCACTCAGCCTGCTATTTGTTAGCTTGAGAAAAGTATTTTATCTTTCATGTTAAAACTGGGAAGAGAGATTCCCAGGAAGAGGTAGCAGTTGGCAGTGGTATCTGGAAGTGGGCTGCAGAGGGAACTTTAGCACTGCGCACACTATGCCCCTTACTCTACTTTGTGGAGGGTGTTGATAAATAGTGAGTGTGGAGTAGGAAAGTGAGCTGAGGGTAGGTGAAGGACAAATGACGCTTGGGAAGCTGGTGAGATTTTCATCTTAAAGAGTCTGTAAAAGAGAAGCGGTGTCCTCATGGATGTATCTTAGGTGATACAGGATGAACATAGGAAGATGATAGTGGTTCTAAGGCAGTGGTTCTTAACCTCTGGGTTGTGACCCTTTGGAGAGGGGGATCAAACAACCTTTCATAGGGGGTCACATGTCAGCTATCCTGCATTTGAGATATTTACATTACAACTCATGACAGCGAAAATTACAGTTATGAAGTAGCAACAAAACAATTTTATAGTTGGGGTCACCACAACATATTAAACGTAAGAGGGTCACAGCATTAGGAAGGTTGAGAACCACTGTCCTAAGGACTTGTGGATAATAGTAGAAAGGTAAGCATTCTGTTCTAGTGTATAAGGTTTTTTCTTTTTTTTTGGTTTTTCGAGACAGGGTTTCTGTCTGCCTCTGCCTCTCGAGTGCTGGGATTAAAGGCATGCGCCACCACCGCCCGTCTAAGGTTTGTTGACTGGCACAGAAATCTACCTTTTCTTTTTGTAGTGGGGAAAATAGTTCTTCATCTGCATCTTGTTTTTGGTTACTTTGACATCAGGGCTTCTTATTTTGGTGTGCCCTAGAAGGCATTGTTCTCTTGGATCAGATGACTTAAATTACTGGCTTTTTACTGTGGAGCATTTCAAGTATGCTTTTGAGGCTCTTGAGTTAAAATGGCCGGGCGGTGGTGGCGTACACCTGTAATCCCAGCACTCGTGAGGCAGAGGCAGGTGGATCTCTGTGAGTTCGAGGCCAACCTAGTCTACAAAGCAAGTTCCAGGACAGCCTCCAAAGCTACAGAGAAACCCTGTCTTGAAAAACAAAACAAAAAAACAAAACAAAACAAAAAACAAAACCCAAACAAACAAAAAAAGGATTCACAAAGGGGCTTGAGGAGCATGCCTGCCTCTCCAGCTCCTATCATACACAGTTTTAAAGGTATGACATTTAAAGCTGGGTGTGGTGGCATGCAGCTCTAATCCCAACATTTGGGAGTTGCAGACAATAGGGTGTGGAATTGAGACTAGCCTAGGTTATGTGAGACTGTCTCAAGTTTTGTTTTCAAACTGACCTGTCTAAAATTAAGTTTTCTTTGGGATCTAGGGCGTTGTTTATGCTAGACAAGTGTTCTACTGAGCCATGTTCCTAGTACACTATTATTAATTATTAATTTTTTTTTTTTTTGAGCTGAGGATCGAACCCAGGGCCTTGTACTTGCTAGGCGAGCACTCTACCACTGAGCTAAATCCCCAACCAAATGTTAATGAAATTAAACATTTAGAAAAGCCTTTTGGTACCTTTTGGCATACTATCTCTACCCCCCCCCCCCAAAAAAAAAGGATGAAAGTAAAATTTGGATTCCTTAGATAAGTCAATCCCTGATATCAATTGAAACAGCCATAACTCCACTTTAAATAAGCTGTGGAACAAATGTTGGCAGGTAAAAAGACAGATAACTTTATTTTTGTTGAAGTGCTTCATTGCTTCACTCAGATCAAACAGTTCTCATGGTTGACTTTGATGTTGTCTTAACAGAAACGGAGAAAATACTTAAGTGGAAGCTCAGGTACTAATAGCATGTAGAGTGGAAAGAACCCTAGTTCCTTCTAAACTTTGGTTAATTGTACTTGCATACTTGTACTTGGGATGCCTCTTTGAGGAAGAAAGTACCAGAAGTACCAGATAATCAGAAAGGTACTAAAATGTTTTGTATGTGAAATCAGTTT
This sequence comes from Onychomys torridus, assembly GCF_903995425.1. Taxonomy (NCBI): domain Eukaryota; kingdom Metazoa; phylum Chordata; class Mammalia; order Rodentia; family Cricetidae; genus Onychomys; species Onychomys torridus. The sequence continues at coordinate 161,737,481 of NC_050444.1, forward strand.
AGAGAATTTACACAGAAGTAATTGTAAAAATAGAAATACTGGGGCGGCGAGGGTGGTGGCACCTGCCTTTAATCCCAGCACTCAGGAGGCAGAGCCAGGCAGATTTCTGGTGAGTTTGAGGCTAGCCTCGTCTACAGAGCAAGATCCAGGACAGGCACCAAAACTACATGGAAAAACCCTGTCTCAAAAAACCGAAAAGAAAAAAAAAAAGAAAAGAGATACTGGCTGAGCAGTGGTGGTGTACACCTTTAATCCCAGCACTCTGGAGGTAGGAGGCAGATCTCTGAGTTTGAGGCCAGCTTGGTCTGCGTAACAAGTTCAACACTACTGGGGCTGCATAGTGAGAGATTGTCTTAAAAAATAAAAGCATAGGTAACCAATGCTAGCTATTTGTGATAATTCTTCGATACTTTTTTCTGTATGGGAAGTTTGTGTGTGTGTGTGTGTGTGTGTGTGTGTGTGTGTGTGTGTGTATATTTGAGTCAGCGTCTTATGTAGTCCCCGGAAATAGCATCACATTAGATGTTTTTCAGTTACTCTATTCAGTAAAAAGAGAACATTAACTTCTTTGAAGTTATTAAATGCACTTTCAGTATTGTAACGGTATGTACTATTCTGTTGTCTGAGTTTGCTGTACTTTGTTGGCAGAATTCAGTTATCATTGAACATTTCTGACATCTACTCTTTTCCTCACCCAGTTGTGTATTGTGTCTTTATGAACATGGCTTACAATGGATGTGTAGTGAATTGGTGCATGGATGTGCTGAGAGTTGACAGTAGTGAAGGCTCATTTTATTCTTGACTCTACAGAGGCCTGATTCAATAGCATGGGTATGGCCACACACATAAGTGTTTTATTTAATCCTAGGATTTGGGGATTCATTTCTTTTTCTTCAGGGAAAGATTTATATTGACGGATGCTTAACCATTAGAATTAGTTTTGCCTTCTTATTTTCCTTTGTGTGTGTGTGTGTGTGTGTGTGTGTGGTTTTTCGAGACAGGGTTTCTCTGTGTAGCTTTGGACCTTTTTTAGAACTCATTCTGTAGCCCAAGCTGGCCTCGAACTCATGGAGATCGCCTGGCTCTGTCTCCCTAGTGCTGGGATTAAAGGCGTGCACCACTACCGCCCAGCTCTTACTTTTCTTTCTAAAATACAAAGTGACTGACTTTTAGTTTAGACTCTCCCCTACCCCAAATTAATCATTAAACCAAATTGAGCACCCCCATGTTATGAAAATTAAGACAATGGCAAAGAGTGCTTGTATTTTGTTGTGTGAAGTCCTTGGGAGCTGTATATGTGTTTTGCAGAATGCTTTGGTCGAAAATATTTACACAGAAAATGAGTTTGTGGTACGAACACATTGGAATAATGAATTTATCACCCCTAAAATAAATCTCAGTGCCTACAGCATCCAAAGACTTCTAAAAGCTGATGCTAAAGATAGGATTGGATAGGAAAGATGACTACTGTTTTTTGTTTTTTTAAAACATATGACTTCTTCAGAGCATTTTTCTAGGATGACATTTGTTAACTTGCTTATTATTTTCATAGGCCTTCCCTGTTTTCCATGGTACCACCAGTGTCCAGTGAATAGGAATTGTTAGATAAATGAATGACTTATAGTAAACCTGTTCTTTATCTGTTCAAGTTATTACTGAACTGACTAGGAGGAAAAGAAAATGAAATGAAGCCATTGTTTGGATTGTTTGTTGGTGTAGAAGGATAACTCAGAAGCTTGCTTTTCTCAGAGTAAGATTTCTCCCTCACCCATCCCTGTTGTGTGATACTTTGTTTGTTTTCTGATAAATAAAGCTTGCCTGGAGATCAGAGGGTGGAGCTAGCCACTAGTTAACCATGTAGGCCAGGCAGTGATGGCACACACCTTTTATCCCAGCACTTGGGTGAAGAAAGCAGAAAAATCAGTAGGTCAAGACCACCCTGTGCTTCATGAGATTGAAACAGCTGGGCAGTGATGGTGTGCACCTTCGATCCCATCTTTAGGGAGGTGGCGGAGACGACAGGATCTTGGGCCCCATTAAGAACTCTCTAGTGGGTTGGGGATTTAGCTCAGCGGTAGAGCGCTTGCTAGAGGCCCTGGGTTCGGTCCTCAGCTCTGAAAAAAAAAAAACCAAAGAACTCTCTAGTGGCTACTGCTCTGCTTCTCTGATCTTTCAGCTTCTTCACCCTTGCTTGATATCTGACCTTGGGTTTTTATTGATAACACTAATTAGGATTGTGCTTTACATCTCAATTCTTGTATGTTCCTGGAACTCTCAGAGATCTGCCTGTCTCTGCCTCCTAAATGATGGGATGAAAGATGTGTATTTTTAAAAAATATTTACCTATTTTTATTTTACACATGCCTGCATGCATTTGTGTGCACCATGTGTGGGTAGTACCTGTGGAATGTCTGTTGGATCCCCTCTAACTGGAGATAAAGATGGTTGTGAACTGCCAAGTGGGTGCTTGGGAACCGAATTGGGGGTGGGAGTTGTGCTCTACAAGAACAACAGTTGCTCTTAATAGTTCATCTCCAGCCCCTTATTCTAAGTGGGATTTTGTTTGTTTGTTTTTTGTTTTTAATGAGATGGCTTCTTGCTACTGTGCCCAGCCTAGTCTCCCAACTGATGGATTCAAATGAGCCTCTTATTTCAGACCTCACTAATAGTTAGGACTACAGACATGTGCTACTGTGACCTGCTGTCTGTGTCTTGATTCTGAAATTGTATTTATTCTGGTGCTGCTTTGCAATATCTAGGACAACGTTGCAGTAGAAATACAAGATGTGTATTTGCTTTAGTAGCACATATACTAAAAATTGGAATAATTTATATATTTAACATTACTACTGTGCAAGGATGACATGTAAATTCATGAAGCTCTAAAAAAAAAAAATACAAGGTGAGCCTTAATTGTGAACCATGTATGTAATTTTTATTTTCTAGTAGCCACATTAGAAAAAGATGAAAGTGCCAGGCCTGATCCTAGCATTCAGGAGGCAGAGGCAGAGAGACTAGGGTTCCAGAATAACCCTGACTCCATGGTAAGTTCCAAGCTAGCTTCATAAGACCCCGAGTAAAGCAAAAAAAAAAAAAAAAGATGGATTTTAAATGTAGTAATATGTTTTATTGCAGGTTTAGGGATAGAGGGGATATAGCCCAGTGGCAGAGTGTTTGCTTAGCATGTGTGAAACACTGGAATTGATTCCCAGCTCTGCAAAAGACCTGAGCACTGTGGAGGTCTGAGTGAGAATGGCCTCCATAGGCTCATAGATTTGAATGCCTGGGCCCCTGGTGATGGAACTGTTTGGAAGGATTAGGAGGCGTGGTCTTGCTGGAGGTGGTATGCATGTCACTCACTGGTGGTGGGCTTTGAGGTTTCAAAAGCCTGTGCCATTTCCAGTGTCTTTTTTTCTGCCTTGTGCTTGTGGATCAGCTACTGCTCCAGCACCATGCCTGTCTGCCTGCCTGCTACCAAGCTCCTCATCATGACCGTCATGATAGCCTGACACTGTGAGTCCCAATTAAAATGCTTTTTCTTTAAGCTGCCTTTATCATGGTGTCTCCCCCTCCCCCAGCAATAGAAAAATAACCAAGATGTACACACACATTCATGCTTGCTCTGTCTCTTTCTCTCTCCCTCACTTAATATGTACAAAATACAACTTTAACCATAGAATTAAAAAAAATAGGAACCGTAAAGATTAGGCACTTCTGGGTCCTTTAATAAAGGTTTTTTTTTTTTTTTTTTTTTAAAGCAGGAGGTAGAGAGTAGTACATCTGCACTATTATTTAATCACTTTAGGGGAAAAGATCTGAAGCAGACATGGCCACATATCAACATTTGTTAAACTTTAGTGGTGTATGCATGCTATCTCATAGTATTCTTTAACAGTTATCTATATGTTGTGTTTCATGGAAAAATGTATGGATATGTAAAGTTGATAATAAAAGATTAAAATGTGAATAAAATAATTATTTGCTAAGTTATAAATGCTGAAGGGGACATTGTGCTTGCACAGTTACTTATCTATTTATTTATACTTCTATTTATTAGTGAGTCTCAGAAAAATGACAAGTTATTTTCAGTATCTGCTTTGTGTGGATAAAACTTCTTATGAAAGACACACCATCTGGATGCAATTTAGTCCAGTTCTAGTTTATTGCCAAAGAATGGAATATTCCTTGAACATCTCTGTTTGGACAGATGTTTGATTTGTAGATTTTTAAATTGAGGTGTCAAATAGTAACAAGTTTGGAGTTTAAGAGTTTTAAAACCTTCTTGTGGTAATTCAGTCAACAAAATCCCACTTTTATTATTTATTAGATACAGTATTAAAGGTGCAGACCAGATGTTCACTTAATGTAAATAAGTTTTTTTCTTTTAAAGAAGCATTTCTTTTCCTTCTAAACCCTGTTTTTTTCTTACTGAATTTCTCAAGACAAAAATAAAGTTCTTACCAAAGCAAGGCATACAATCTTGTTAACTCTTTTGCTTGATGCTTGCCAAGTTTAAAGATTTTTTTCTTGTGTAGAAATGATTAATGAATTAATTAGTGTGTGTTTGAGATAGGTAGGTAAGTAGATAAATAGAGGCTGCGCTTGGAGAGGTAAATAGATAAGTAGGTAGGTAGGTAGTTAGAGGCTGTGCTTGTACAGGCCAGGATTCAACCTTGGGTGTTGTTCCTCAGATGTCCACCTCTTTTTTTTTTTTTTTTTTAATTTAATTTAAAAAATATTATGTATGTGTCTGAGCATGAGTTTGTGTGGGTACAGTGCCAGTGAAGGCTAGAACAGGATGTTGGATCCCTTGGAGCTGGAGTTGAGGATGATTTTGTGGGTTCTGAGAATTGATCTTGGGTTCTTTGGAAGAGCAGCAGACATTATTCACCACGGAACCACTGCTCCAGTGCCACCCCCACCCCTGCACCTCTGCATTTTTGAGACAAGGTAACTCACTGAGCCTGGAGTTTGCAGGTTTGGCTAGGCTGACTGACCAGGAAGCCCAGGGATCTGCCTGTCTCTGCTTCCCAAGCACTAGGATTTGTGTTCTGCTATACTTTTTAGTCATCATCATTATTACTATTTTAATTTTTTTTGGGGGAGGGAGACAGGGTTTCTCTCTGTAGCTTTGTGCCTTTCCTGGATCTTGCTCTGTAAACCAGGCTGGCCTCGAACTCAGAGATCCGCTTGGCTCTGCCTCCCCAGTGCTGGGATCAAAGGCGTGCGCCACCACCGCCCAGCTCTAAAATGACTTTATTGTTCATACTTATATGGTAAAGTATGCAATTCAGTTGAATATTGTGCTAGTTACTCTTGTGTTGCTGTGACAGAAAGTACCTTGTGGTGGATGTATTGTGCACCCCAGTAAACTTATCTGGGGTCAGAGACAGAACAGCCACAATATTAAACATAGAGGTTAGGCAGTAGTAGCACACGCTTTTAATCCTAGCATTCCATAGGCAGAAATCCCTCTGGATCTCTGTGAGTTCAAGGCCACACTGGAAACAGCCAGGCATTGGTGACTCACGCCTTTAATCCCAGGAAGTGATGGCAGGAAGCAGAAAGGTATATAAGGCATGAAAACCAGGGACCAGAGCTGGTTAAGCAATTAGGCTTCTAGTAGCAGTTCAGCTGACATCCATTCGGATGAGGACACAGAGACTTCCAGTCTGAGGAAAGAGGATCAGCTGAGGAATTGGCAAGGTGAGGTGGCTGTGGCTTGTTCTGTCTCTCTGATATTTTAAAATTTACCCCAATACCTGGCCCCAAGTTTTTTTTTTTTTTTTTTTTTTTTTTTTTTTTTTATAAGACCTTTTAAGATTCATGCTACATAGTATCTGTTAGTAGCAAGGCAGGAAAGTTTTGTTTTTTTTTTTCGTTATTTAATTTTTTTTTCTTTTGACTCATTCGCTATGATTGGGTGTGTGTTGAGGCAGCACAGATCATGCTGGCCAGATGTGTGATGGAAGTGATTCACATCATAATAGATAAGGAAGCAGAGATTGTGAGAGGAAGGGGGTGGTCAGGTATAACTGTTGAAAGGCCTGCCTGTTTTGGTCAGTAAGACCCTACCTCCTGACATTTCTACAGCCTCTCCAAATAATGTCTCCAGCTGGGGAACTGTTAGGATTCTGTACATGATCAGCTTAGGGTCTTGTCTGGCGCCTTACGTTATCACTTCGTATCACCCTAAAAAGCTGGACACAGACCCCACGTCCTCTCTCTGCGCCTCTCTTCCTGTGTTTCCTCTCTCTGTTCTCTACGCCAGGCCTTGCTTCTCCCTCCTATATCCCCTCTTCTTTCTAATAAAGACCATTCTAACTCTGGTAGCCACGGCTTGTGACTCTTCCACTGACCAACCGAGCTGTTCATCCTTTCAGGAACAAGTTCAAAATATAAGCCTGTCCGGTTAGACATTTCAGAGTTAAACAGTAGCAATATATAGTGTATAATGACCAGGTTAGGGTAATTAACATTTCCCTTACCTCAGACAGGGATCATTTCTGTTTGGGAAAGTTTGGGCTCTTCTTATAATTACAAATGTTTTGTAATTATAAATTGGAAGTTCCCCATCTCTGCTATGTTATTGAATACTAGCCATAGTTTCTCTTTTCTTTTGAGCTTTGTTATTTGACGTTTAGTATTTAATATTTAAATCCTTAAAAATCTTTAAAAAATTTAAGGCTGGGCAGTGGTGGCGCTTGCCTATAATCCCAGCACTGGAGAGGCAGAGGCAGGCGGACCTTTGTAAGTTCGAGGCCAGCCTGGTCTACAGAATGAGTTTCAAGACAACCAGGGCTACGCAGAGAAACTGTCTCGAAAAATCAACTAACTAAACAAAAAATTTAAGATTTGTTCATTTTGTTACTTTATGTGTATGAGTGTTTTGTCTGCATGTCTGTATGTACACCACATTTGTGCCTGTTATCCATGAGAGTCAGAAGAGGATATCAGATTCCCTGGGACTGGAGTTACAAATGCTTGTGAGCTGCCATGTGGGTGCCATGAATTGGACCTGGGTCCTTTGGAAAAGCAGCCAGTGCTTTTAACTGCTGCCAACTCTCCAGCCCCTCCTCTCGGTTTAGTACCTATTTTATGACCCTTATCTCCCTTCTCTTCCCTTCTTTTTCTCTAGCAATCACTATTCTACTTTTGTAAAATCAACTTTTTTTGCTTCCGTAAATTAGTAGGAACATGCTGCATTCATTTGTCTTTCTGTGCTTGGTTTATTGCACTTGATATAGTCTAATAATCTCCTCTAGTTCCGTCTGTGTTGTTGTAAATGACAGAATTTCAATTTTTAAATGGCTAAATAGCATTCCACTAAGTATGGGCATCACATTTTCTTTATCCATTCATCTGTCGTGGGTTGCGCCCATATGTTGACTCTTGTGAATAGTGCTGCAATAAACAAGAGAAGGTAGTCATTCTTCCTTTGTGACACAAGGTCTTGCTCTGTAGCCCAGGCTGTGCTAGGAATATTGGCGTGTGTACCCCATTCCTGCTAGCTATAGTATATTAAAATGCACCATTTTATCACATGCTTATGATTTCCGTATAGCTGTGTGTTCAGTGTCACTGTGACCTTCCATGACCTTCACAATGTACGAACTGTTACTTCCAAAGAGGAGGGGTGCAAATACACAGCTTGTATGTAGAAGGGTTTGTTTGTTTTTTCAAGACAAGGTTTCTCTGTGTAGCCTTGCGCCTTTCCTGGAATTCACTCTGTAGACCAGGCTGGCCTCGAACTCACAGAGATCCACCTGCCTCTGCCTCCCAATTGCTTGGTTTACAGGTGTGCGCCACCACCGTCCGGCTGTAGTAGGATTTTAAGTGAATACCTGTGCTGTTGTTACTAGGTGGCATTTCCATTTAGATGCAGTTTTGGTTTTGTTTTTTTTTTTTTTTGAGACAGGGTTTTTCTGTGTAGCTTTGGTGCCTGTCTTGGGGCACTGTCCTCTGTAGACCAGGCTGGCCTCCAACTCACAGAGATCCGCCTGGCTCTGCCTCTCCAGTGCTGAGATTAAAGGTGTGTGCCACCACCGCCTGGCTTGCAGTTTTGTCCAAAATATTCAGTGCTTCTACAGTTGGAAGTGCATGTTTGTGTTATTGAGAAAAGATCTAGTGATCTACGATCCATGGGAAATGATGTTTCCCAGGCAAAGGTAAAGTGTTTGTTAAACTATGTCAGATACTGCATCCTGTAACAGCACCTTCTTTAAGCATCATGATGGCATCTGAAACATGAGTATTCTCTTCCTTACAGATGAAGACATTGTTTGCAAAACAGCATTACCTCCTACATGTATTTTCATTCTCTTGGGTGTGTACCTACAAGGGAAATTATAGATTCATGCCAGGCCTCTGCATCAGCATTTTGAGGAACTGCCAAATTGATTTTCAAAGTGACTCACACCATTGATCTAAACTAGTTTCATCTAGGAAGAGAGGGTCTCAGTTGAGGGATTGCCTCCAACAAATTGGCCTATGTGTGTGTCTTTGTGACATTTCTTGGTTAATGATTGATATGGCCCATTCCACTGTGGGTGATACTACTCCTGGACAGGCAGGCCTGGGCTGAATAAGAAAGCAAACTGAGCAAGCCATACAAAGCAAGCCAGTCAGCAGCATTGCCCAGTGGTCTCTGTTTTAAGCTCCTCTCTTGAGTTCCTGCATTGACTTTCTTGAGTGATGAGCTGTGAATATAAGCCGAATAAACTAAACCCCTGTCTCTCTCCCAAGTTTTGGTCAGCATTTTATCACAACAGAAAGCAAACCGGGTTGGTGAAGGTTCTACATCATCTAGTACTTGTTACCTGTATAGCCTGGTGCGTGTGAGGTAAGGTCTTATTGGAGTTCTGATTTGTTTTCTTACGATGTTATAAATCTGTACTTTCTTGTCCTTATTGGCTCATTGCTATCTTCTTTTGAGTTTTTTGATATTTTTTAGAATACAAATCTGGGCTGGGTGGTGGTGGTGGTGGTGGTGCACGCCTTTGATCTCAGTACTCGGGAGGTGGAGCCAGGCAAATCTCTGTGAGTTCTAGGCCAGCCTGGTTTAGATCCAGGACAGGCACCAAAACTACACAGAGAAACCCTGTGTGTGGGGGGATTACAAATCTGATTTTATTTTTCACATGGTAAAACATTACTCACTTCTTAGCCTGACCAAATCTTCCTTATCAGATTTTTCAGGCTTCATTTTTGCTGGGGTTGAAAATGTCCAAAAAGACTCATGTGTTCAAGATTTGTTAACTTGTGGTAATGGGGTAGATGAGGTAGATCATTGAATCTACTCTAAAAAGAAAAAGGGAAAGAGATAGAAATAAGATAAAAGGTAGATTATTGAATCTGTTATGAAAAGAAAAAAGATAGAATATGGATATGATAAGATAAAGGTCAATTATTGAATCTACTTTTAAAAAGGAACTACTTGTTATAAATTGGATAAGTAATGAAAATATTTTGTCTGAGTTTATCAACTATTACTGGACTAGACATTGTTAATATATATAATGGAGTTTTTTGTCTGAATCTGTCAAATGTTAATGGACTAGACGTTGTTAATGTAATTCTTGACTGTGTGTGTGTGTGTGTGTGTGTGTGTGTGTGTGTGTGTGTATATTATACTTATTGGGTATAGTTTTTCTTGTATTAGTTATAAGCTTTTTTACATTTTTGACAAAAAAAGGGGAAATGTGGTATTGTGTTCCTCAAAATATTGTGCACCCTAATAAACTTATCTGGGGTCAGAGAACAGAAGAGCCACTATATTAAACATAGAGATTAGGCGGTGGTAGCACAGGCCTTTAATTCTAGCATTTCAGAGGCAGAAATCCATCCAGATCTCTGTATATTCAAGGCCACACTGGAAACAGCTAGGATGGTGACTCACGCCTTTAATCCCAGGAAGTGATGGCAGAAAGCAGAAAGGTATATAAGGCATGAGGACCAGGAACTAGAGCTGGTTAAGTTTTTAAGCTTTTAGCAGCAGTTCAGCTGAGATCCATTCTGGATGAGGACTCAGAGGCTTCCAGTCTGAGGAAACAGGATCAGCTGAAGAACTGGCCAGGTGAGGAAGCTGTGGCTTGTTCTGCTTCTCTAATCTTCCAGCATTCACCCCAATAACTGGCTCTGAGTTTGTTTTTATTATAAGACCTTTAAGATTCGTGCTACAGTAGGACTTTTAGGAGGTGGTGTCCAGTGGAAGGAAGTTAGATCATTGGGGAAATGTCTGGGAGAGGAATATTGGGACACTAACCCCTTCTTTTGTTTCTGTTCCTTGCCTGTAAAATGAGCAGCCTTTTCTGCCTTTTCTTCTGTGAGAAGCACAGAACTCTGGGAAACAGGCTCCTAACATCTGGCAGCTGGTGGCAGAGGTCTGTTTGACTTGAGAATAAATATACTTAGTTTACTAGTAACCTTTGTTCTTCAATTATAGGTTGGATACTTTTAATACTGTATAGAAAATGTCATGGGTGGGTTTCAAGAAGGACCTTTTTATTTCTTTGGCTTTTTTAGTTTGTGTGCATGTGTGTGTGTGCATGTGATGCAACATATGTGTTAATGTCATAGGACTGCTTGTGGGAATTGGTTCTTTCCTTCACCTGGAGTGTCCTGAAGACTGAACTTAGGTGTCTGGGTTGGTGGAGACAGCACACTGGCCCTAGGTCCTTTTATTTCTTACCTGAGAGTAGATGGCACCCTGTGCTTTTCCAGGGATGCACAAATCTAAAGTAAATGTAGATTGTTTCTGTGGTTGGACTTGACTGAGGTCAATCTCCTTTAGGGTTTTTCAGATAACACACAATCTTTGTGTGTTTGCTTTCTAAACCTGCTGTGGTTTGCAGACAGGAGAGTGCAGTCACTGTTCACTTTAGTCAGCTCTCTGGGCTTTCATTCCCTTGGCTCTTCTGTGCCTGGGCTTGGGCTAGCTGAAAGATTATGCCAACGTTTAATGTTTCTTTTAGGGAGGCAAAGGGGTAACTAAACTTTAGAAGGCAAAATACAAATTTTCCCCGAGTCTAGTTCATTCAATTTGGACTCTTAATCTTTCTCTACCTCCTGAGTGCTGGAATTAAAGGTGTGCGCCACCACTGCCTGGCTAATCTTTTCTTTATATAGCCTAATTTCTCCATAGCATTATGTAAAAGGAGGCAGAAAAGAGGTGGTTTCATGATGAAGACAACATTTGGATGTGTAGTTTTGGAGAAATGAAGAGCCTTAAATTGTGCAGCCAGTTTGAATCATGTATGCATTATCAGAAGAAAACCCTCCTGAGCTTCCATCCAGAAGTAGATAGACACAGTGGTGTACATTTACAGTCCCAGCTGCTTGTGAGGCTAAGGCTTGGGACCAAAAGTTTAGAACCAGCCTGAGGAGGGAACACAGCAGAATCCTGTCTCAAAAAACAAAACAAAACAAAACTGCCTAGGTTAGCAGGACAGGGAGGATGGCTCCTGGCTTTGGTGAACAGTAGGAGTTCATGTTGGCTGTTTTCCTTGGCTAGTTCAAGAGTGAAATAAAAATTTAAAAACTGGTTACATGAAAATTATGATTATTGTTTATAGATGCTACAATGTTCTAAAAATCAAGTAGAGATTTGAGTGTTTGTATTGAATACTGTGTTCCAGAGCTGTCTTACCATTTTCATACAGTTATCCCATGTTTTGAATACTTGCGTGAATAGTGTGTTCTCACCAGAGTCTGGGAGAGACTTACATATGAGTCAGACACTCTCCTGGCCCTGAGGAACTCTTCCAATGGTGAGATGGTGACACTTGTGTTCTCTACAGGCTTTTGTGATTAGTAACAGACTCTTGGAAGGGCCAGGCAAGGTGTTGCTGTAAAGTTCAGAGGAAAGTTATATAGAGAAGGCAGTTTATCTGAATCATACATTGTTGTTTTTATTTTCAAGACAGTTTCTCTAATAGCCCTGGCTGTCTGGAGTTCACTTTGTAGACCAGGCTGGCCTCGAACTCACAAATCCAACTGCCTCTGCCTCCCAAGTGCTGGGATTAAAAGCGTGAGCCACTACTGCCTGGCTAATCTTAAAATTTTTTTAAATTACATTTACTTATTTTGTGTATATATGTGTATGTGTGTGGACACGTGACATGGCTTATATAGAGGGCAGAGGGAAACTTACAGGAGTTGATTCTTTTCTATCTTGGGAATTCTGGGAAATTGAACTCAGACTTGGAGGTAGGCATCTTCACCCAATAAGCCATTTCTAGGGCCCTGATTTGAATCTTGAAAATTGATTGTTGGGATGGGTCCTTGTATGTGCATGTGAAAATTGTTGAGAAGGGTTGCTTTGGAGGATGTTAGCAGAAACCACAGGGCAGCTGGAGGTGGCTCCACAACCAGTTAATAGCACTGGTTGTTCTTGCAGAGGACCTGAGTTGGTTCCCAGCACCCACCTGGTGGCTCACAGCCATCTGTAATTCTAGTTGTAGGGGATCTGCCCCCCTCTTCTGACCTCCTAGGCCACAAAGCATGCGCATGGTGCCCATACATACATTCAGGCAAAACACTCATGTACATAAATAAATCTAAAAAACAAATAAAAACTAAAGTTGTAGAGATGGGAGACTGGGTGAAAGGCAGTATGAGCCTAACCTTTCTAATGGGTAATGGAAATGAGTTGCAACACATAGGAGATACTGTAGAGGTAAAGATCAATTGGATTTAATAGTTGTCAGAGCAGTTGTTACTCTTGCCTGGGGCTATTAAGCTTGGATATAAGAAATGCCATTAAGAACTTGGGAATATAAGAAGAGATGTTGATTTTAGAAAAGACTTAAAAGCATGAATTTTGATCTTTGCATGTGTATGTTGCATACATAGGCATGAGTGCAAGTGTGTGCCTGTGCATGCCCATGTGGGGGACAGAGGAGGCCTTCAGGTATCTTCTGTCATTCTCTGTGTATAGCCTTGAGACACAGTCTGTCACTGAACTGGAAGGTCACTTTGGCTACGCTGGCCAGCCAGTGACTTCTTGGGATCTGCCTGTCCAGTGCTGGGGCAGCAGGTATATGCAAACATGCCTGGCTTTTTATGTGTGTAATGGAGATTCAAACTTAGGATCTCATGCTTGCACAGTAAGTATCCTTACCCATTAAGGCATCTTTCCAAGCCCAAATATGAATTTTCATCGAGATATCCGAGTTTATTATTAGACAGATGGATGCATTTAAGTGGCTCAGGAAAGAAGTCAAAGATAATGAGAATGGACCTAGTTGAAACTTTTAAAAACAAAAAATACACGGTGTCTGCCTTCGAGCAAGAGTTTGTGTGTACCATGTGCAGGATCCTCGGCACCTGTACAGACAAATCCTCTTTTCAGAGCAATAAAGTGAAAATGCAGTAATTAGAATATTGCAGTTTAGGCAGTAATTTGTGTCACAAGTGGTGTTCTGACTCTTCAGTAGACAACTATTAGGGATGATCTAATTTGTGTTCATGTTTTATGTACATCAGTGTTTCATCCTCATTTTTTGAGATAGCATCTCTTGCTTGGCTTACTATCCTTGAGTAGGCTAGCATGCTGGCCAGTGAACCCCAGGAATCCAGGGTTAATTTACCTGTCTTTGCCTCTCCAGCACTGGGGTTACAAACGTGCATAACTGCCTTTTATTTTTTTTATTTTTATTTTTTTAAAATTTGTGGGTTCTGGGCATCTTGCTTAGGTCAATCCAAGTTTTCTCTTTACCTCCTAACTCTGTTTTATAAAATAATTGTTTATAAAAATTGTGCTTGATATACAGCTAATGTAAATTGACTATGTCCAGCACTAACTTCTCTTTGGTAGTACTTAGTTTTCATTATTTACCACATTTAGAGTTGTATACTTCTTCTTTTTCTTTCTTTCTTTCTTTCTTTTTTTTTCTTTCTTTCTTTCTTTTTTTTTTTTTTTTTTTTTGATTTTTCGAGACAGGGCTTCTCTGTGTAGCTTTGCACCTTTCCTGGAACTCATTTAGTAGCCCAGGCTGGCCTTGAACTCACAGAGATCCACCAGGCTCTGCCTCCCGAGTGCTGGATTAAAGGCGTGTGCCACCACTGCCCGACCCAGAATTGTACATTCTAAATCCATGTTATATGCTGGGCTTGGTGGCACATGTTTCTGATCCCCTTATAGGGGAAGTTGAGGCAGGAAGATCATGAATTTCAGGCCAGCTTGGGCTATGTATAGGGAGACTGTCACAATCAAACAGAGACATCGGACAGACTGGGCCTTTGTTGTCTCTCCTCTACAGGTATCCGTTATGTTATTACACTTAAAGTTTGGTATTCTTTGTGTCCATGTGCCACTGGGTGAATTTTACATTGACTATTCAAAAAAGGTTGATTGTTTTTACTTTGAGTGATTTGCTTGCATGTATATGTGTGTGTACCCTGTGTGTGTTTGGTGCCATGGAGGGCCAAAGAGGATGTTGAATTCTTTGGAACTGGAGTCAGATAGTTGTGAGCTGCTATGTAGTGCTGGAAATTGAACCCAGGTGATCTGGAAGAGCAGTATGTGCTCTTAACCATTGAACCATCTCTCCAGTTCTACATTTCAGGCCCCCCTCCCCCCTTTTTTTTGAGTCAGGATCTCTCTATGTAGTCCTGGCTCTCTTGGAACTCAATATGTAGACCAACTGACTTCAAACTCAAAGTGATCCTCCTGCCTCTGCCTCCCCAGTTCTGAGATTAAAGGTTTGCACCACCAAACCCAGATCTTTCATTGCCTTTTAACACTCCCCAGAAGTGAATAAAGAGAAAGAAACCCAAAGCAAAGGCGCCTTCACTTGCATGAGCCCCTTGACACCTTATATACAGGATTTGTGGGTTGTTTTTTTCCCTACCCTTGAAGTACACTTCAAATTGTGCAAAAACCAGATTTTGTCTGGAGAGATGGCTCAGAGGTCCTGAGTTCAATTCCTAGCTATCACATGGTGGCTCACAACCATCTAGAATGAGATCTGGTACCCTCTTCTGGCCTGCAGGCAGAACACGGTATACACACATAAATAAATAAATAAATAAATCTTTAAAAAAAAAAAAAAGAAAAGAAAAAATATTGAAGCTTCTATTTTCCGGGTGGTGGTGGTGCACACCTTTAATCCCAGTACTCGGAAGGCAGAGCCAGGTGGATCTCTGTGAGTTTGAGGCCAGCCTGGTCTACAGAGTGAGTTCCAGGAAAGGTGCAAAGCTACACACAGAAACCCTGTCTTGAAAAACCAAACCACAAAAAAAAACAAAAAAAAACCCAGATTTCACAAAACATACCTTTTCTACTATTAGAAGACTGTTAGGAAATAAAAAAGCAAAAATAAATGTAAATTTTTTAGTTCTGTGTTTAAGGTAAAATACGAATAAAAACAGATTATTGAATGGAATTGTGTGTAATGTCAGATTTAATTTATCGTGATAACCATCAGTGGTGCCCCAGATGTGTTGACTGTATTTAGTTAGTTTCATATTAAATGAAGCACAGCCAGTGGCCTGCAAAGTCCATCTGTACAACTGATAGAGGTAGTTCTGAAATCTCCTTTTATGTTCGTTACCACTGCTGTTAGCTGTTCTTGCCATGATATTTAGGCTTTTACTTGCTCATGCAAAGGTGAGTCTTCGTATTGAACAAACCTAAAACTGTATTCTGTAAATCAGCTGTGCTAAATGAAGAAAGAGACTTTTATTTCAATAGGTAATCAGGTTTGTTTGTTTGTTTTTTTAATCTTTGGTTACTTATAAAGCAATAGAAACAAATAAGATCCGTTAGGGGCTTCTAGAGAGCGGAAATAATTACATGCAAGTACCAGTTAAACATGATGTGTGATAAAATTCTTCTCTATGTGTGTGTGTGTGTGTGTCACAGATATGTGTATGAAAACATTTAACCTATTGATTTTGTCATAGAAATATGTCATAGAGCTAAAAATCCTTTACTTTTATCAAAATCACTCCAAGTCATTGTAGTGCTTTGTATGGACACGGCTTGACTACTTCTTGACCCCACTTTATCAGCATCATCAGGAACCATGGGCTCCTTTCCCTGGGGTGACGGGAAAGCATCCTTCTCTGTGTTCTTAAAAAGAGGATCCTTTAAGATGCAGACCTTGCAGCTTACACAGCCTCCTCCCTGTGTGCCTGTCCTTCCCCAGAACAGCAGTTAAACATCTCCAGAATTAGACCTGTAAAGCTTGCTTTATGCCAGAACAAATATCTTTGAAATTTTTATCATAATGTTGCTTTTTAAAGTCCTAAATGTCCTCTATTTAAAATGAAATTCTTTTGTATTAACCTTCTTTCATATGCTAGCTTTCACCAGACTGCAGAATTGCCTGATTTGACTTTCTAATGTAACTGTAATGAATCTTCTGGGAAGCCTAACGATTGAACACACACACTCTGCAACTCCATTGTAAAATATTCAGCCAGTACTGTCAGGTGTTGCTGATTAAAAAAGAAAAAGGAATTGAGGGTGGGAGGGCAAAAGGGTCCCCGCCCCCAACATATATTAAGGCTTAAAACCAAGCATGTTCTCTCGGGGTTTCTGGCCTTTTAGACATCATGATAGGCAGTTAAACTTTGATTAGATACCTTCAGTAACACCTTAATAAAAACATTAGGTGGGGTGGAGGTAGTATCTGCTTTGGAAAGCCAGAATTAGGGCATATGATTACATTCCGCTTTGACACATTTATTCTGAAAATGTGCTTGGGAGAAACAAAACTGGCTCATTTGCACAGGCAGACATATTACTCTGTGTATTATGCTTGAGTGCCCAGCAGTGTCAGTCAGTGTGGCACCTAAATATAGTAGATCTCACATATTTAATTGTGAGCTTTGAGATATGTGTGTCATCAAGACACTTGGGCTCTCACTGAACAGCCAGAGCATCAAGAAAAAGGCTTTCTACATGTAAGTAATTTATACCAGGTATTTGTAATTGTAGTAGTATGCGTTTGGTTATCTGTGTGAAAGAAATTGAATACCAGAATTTAATAATTAAGGATTTATTAGTTAAAACCAAATGTTGTAATGAGCCAGATGCTGCTGCATTAAAACAGCCATTTTCATTAGCATTTTTAAATATGAGAGAATTTAATTTAAATTTTGGAGTATCTTCACTTTGATAAGTGAACATTTTTAACTCTTTTAAAATCCACCATGTAAAAGGTAGATAGAGTTCTTTTAATTTCAGCGAAAAGAACTCTAGAAATACCAGAATAGGTAAGTGAATAAAAACCTCTGACTTGTAAAAATCTGTATTTCTTGCTTTGAATAATATTAATAACCTTTACTGACCCATGAAAATAAATGATGGCAAAAATATGCAGAATATGTAGAGTTAATTTTACTTTTGACTGAAAAAGGTGTAAATCACTCAAATAGAAGAGGGAAGGACATTGAGAAAGGGTGTTTTTGTTGTTTTTCCTTTTTATCATAGGGAGGCATCCTTAATAATAGCTTGAGTGGTTTGATGAAACAGTGGAAGGAAACTCCCAGGAGAGGGAGATCATCACGGAGAGCCATCTCCTATGAATCATTTACATAGACTCTTGCTGAAGCACAGCTTGCATTTTTAATGGAAGATGATTGCATTTCATAAACAGACCTTTAAAAATTAAAATAATATTGAGCCTTCCTCATTTAGGCCTATTAAAATAATATCCTATATATCTCTTTCTAATAGTCCAGGACAGATTATTATTACTTTTAAACAATATAAAGTAATAATTTTTAATCAAGTTTCTTTAAATAAGATTTTGAGTAAAATACTTTTAGAACGTATTTTTTATACTTGTGAAAGCAAAAAATGTGCAGTGATTTGGTTTGGCACTTTTTAAAAAAAATAATTTCTTTTTTATGTGTATGTGTCAGTATGTGAGTGCCTTCAGAGGCCCGAAGATGGTGTCAGAGACCCTGGAGCTGGAGTTACAGGCAAGTTGTGAGCCCCCTAGCACCCAGGGGCTGCTCACACCTGCCTCTAACTACAGTTCAAGGAATCTGACACCCTCTTCCAACTTTTGCAGATACCAGGCATATATGTGGTACACAGACATGCATGTAGGCAAAACACCTAATACACATAAAGTAAAGTAAAATAAAAGAAAAAGGCCGTCAAGTCTGGCTATGTTGGTTCATACCTTTTTGTTTTTTTGTTTTTGTTTTTCAAGATAGGGTTTCTCTGTGGAACAGTCCTAGCTGTCCTGGAACTCACTTTGTAGACCAGGCTGGCCTCGAACTCACAGAGATCCACCACCTGCCTCTGCCTCATGAGTGTTAGGATTAAAGGTGTGCACCACCACCGCCCGGCTCAAATTTAAAGTTTAACTTCATATTTTTCTCTTTGGAGAGAATTAAAAAAACAATCTCGTGTGAAGAGCAGCCCAGCAAGCAGTAGGAGTGGAGCCCAGGTCTGCTGGCTGCTGCGAATGCTGCTGCTGCACCAGACAGACAAGGCCCTCTCTCTGTGGCCTCTTCACACACGGGCGGGAAGAGTGGTGCCTCCGGTTACTCTAGGCTAAGTCCTGCCGCGGAAGTAAGAGCTGTGTGAATTTCACCTTCTATTATTTTAAGCTAGTCTTTTGAAATCTTAGGCCATCCTTCAAGAAAAGTTCTTGGGAGAATGGAACCATTAGGGTCTTACAATCAATGGGATAGACAGGGTTTCAGGTTTGTGGTTTCTTTTACTTCTGAGCTTGCTATTGAGCTGTTATATAACTAGATGATGCTAATCATTAGTAGCCCCTATGGAACCACCCCTTTTTTAAATGAAAGAACTCCTGAAGATTTGGCATGAGAATATGAAATGAAAAGGAAGTGATTTTCTGAGGTTGTAGAATTCACACAGAGTCTCTCTGGTGTTGCTGTAGGAATAAGCAGAGGAGTCTGGGTCTTTCAGAACAGACTGGGTATTCTGCGTTTTCTACATTTTGTATAGAGAGACCATCAGAGCAACACTATTAGGCTTGAAACATTTGGTGTGTGTGTGTGTGTGTGTGTGTGTGTGTGTGTGTGTGTGTGTGTGTGTGTTTTTCAAGACAGGGTTTCTCTGTGTAGTTTTGGTGCCTTTCCTGGATCTTGCTTTGTAGACCCGGCTGGCCTTGAACTCACAGAAATCTACCTGGTTCTGCCGCCTGAGTGCTGGGATTAGAGGCGTGCGCCACCACTGCCCGGCCTTGGTTGGTATATTTATGGTCTTTGGAAAAAATTGGATTTCCTCTTTGTGTCTTCCATCAGAGAGGTTTCTAAGTCCAGATAGTGGACTTGCTTCCTCTCAGAATATCATTCTTGTTGACATAGGTTGGTCCTTCTTTATCTGGACATAAAATAACTTCATGTTTAGAAAGTTGGATTTCTTGTGGTCAGGTGGAGCTGCTATGGTTACCGTAGAAGTGCAGCCTGCTGATTTGTGAGGGGCACCTCTTGGGAAAGGCTTCCCTGCTGCCTGGCAAAAGCATACTGTTTTCTGTATACATTTCAGGAGAAGAGACATCCCCTTATTGTTTAGCTTTTTGTAGTGGCCTTTGGAGAAAGGACTGCAGAAAAGCCAGAACCAGAGAATTGCTACTGTGGATGCCACTAGAAGAGCTAAGCCTGACCATGTCTGGTTTAAGTTTAAAATAAAAAATCCACTGGAGGCCCATTCTCTTCAGTTCTTAGAGATGCGAAGTTGATTTCTGCAGGAACGGTGCTGGCTTTAGTGGTAGCACATGAACAAATATGGTTGAGGGATCCTTCCATATCCCTGTTTCTTCTCTCAGATCCCAGGGCTTCTGTGTGGGTACACCCATCATGTGCTCCGTGCAGTGACTGTCCTTCTGAGTAAGTGCCCAGAGTCTGAAGACTGGGATATTTGGTGTTCCAGTTCTCAGCCATCACTTGAACTGTTGGATGTGCTTTGAGGCTACATTCCAGGATGACTATATCTAATAAATAATAGTGGGCACCCTTTATAACAGGCTGACTGTGTGCCAGACTTTTTAGGCTTCTTGACATTATGTTACAGAAATTCATAACTGTAACGACTCTATGGAGCTAGGTGTGGTGGCACACTCCTTTAATCCCAGCACTTGAGATGCTGAGGCAGGTGGATTTGAGTTAGAGGCGCTCCTGCTCTACATAGTAAGTTCTAGGACAGCCAGGGCTGTGTAGAGAGCCCCTGTCTTAAGAAAACAAAACAAATAACACCACGAGTGAAGTAGATGCCCTCATTTTTCCATTTAACAGGTGAGTAAACCTAGATGGACATAGTAATTCAAGCAGGTATATAACTGGTAAAGGTTAAGGCAGGGATTCACGATGACAGTTGGGAGCCACAGCCCAAGAGCTGACTATGTGTAGCTACCTTTCACTGAGTATGGATTAACTTGGTAGAGTTCAGTTAGTCGAGGCGAAATGCCAGGGATGGGGCAATGTCATTGTTGAAGGCATTACAAGACTATGGAACAGGAAAAGAGGTGCAGAGGATTTTCTTTTTAGTTTGGCCCACACTGCTTTAAAATCAGCCTTTCACAGTTGACCTCTGTTTCCATGTTTTTATCCTTCCTATTCTTGTAAATGTCTGGTTAAGAGTTGATTTTGGCCAGCAAAAATGGCTCAAAAGGTAAAAGCATTTGCTGTGCAAGCCCAACAACCTAAGTTTGGTCCTTGGAATCAGTGTTGGACTTGTAAAAGTTATTCTCTGACACCCCCACCAACACACACACTGGTGTATCCACCCTCACTCATACAGACATCATGCATGCACACACAGTAATTAATAAATTAAAAATTTTAAAATGAATGCATTTCATAGGATGAAAGAAAAATAAGTTTTGTAGTGATAGCACCAGTTTTCCCAATTTGCAGTTAAATATTTAGTCCTTCCTACATACAAGTGAGAACACTGGCAGATAGCCTCATGTGGCAGGGTCTGATTCTTACCACTCAGCACTTCAAAATTACCTTTTCTTCCATTAGTGGTGGTCACATCTGTAATCCCAGCACTACTCAGAAGGCAGAGGCAGCGGAGCTCTGTGAGTTCAAGGCCAGCCTGATCTACAGAGTGAATTCCAGGACAGCTTGAGTTACATAGTGAGACCCTGTCTCAAAAAACCAAACAACAACTCTTCTTTTTCTTCCCCTCCTTTCCCCTCACTCTCCCCTTCCCTTCCTCTCCTGTTCTTCCTGTTATATCTTCCTGTGCAGTCCTGGCTAGCTTGGAACTTGCTGTGTAGACCAGGATGGCCTTAAACTTATCTTTTTGCCTTAAGAAATCTTTGTCTAGAAATCAGAGCTAATATTTGTGAAAATAGGGCATTAAAGATCCTGTTGAAAAAAATACGTGAAACTTTACAGATGTAAATTGTTCATTAGTCTTTAGTATGCTGCTGCTGATTTTAGCTTAGAGAATTTTACACACGTGTGCAATGAAATATGTGTCCCCAATTCTTCCCTCCAACTCCCTTCAACATCCCTGTTACTCCTATCTTTCAATTTCACGTGTCTTCCTGCCCACCGCCTCCCAAAGCACTAAGTGCAATTAGTACTGCTCATATGTACACGGGCATGGGCCATTCACCAGAGCATGGAAACCTATCGGCCGGATTCTTCCTCCCCAGCAGCTGTGCAGCGCTGATAGCTCATCAGTATGGGAGAAGGTCTGGAGCACACCTGCTGCTGTGCTGCAGGCTGACTTGATCTTGTGCCAGGTCTTTGCAGGCAGTCCCAGTTCTGTGAGTTCATGATTGCAGTAGCCATGCAGTAGCCGTGCCAAGCTCCTCATCCTGCGGCTCTTACATCTTTTTCCTCCTCCTCTTCACCTTGGTGATGGTGGTGTTAAAATAGATGTCCCGTTTAGAATTGAACATTCATTCGTATTCTTAGAGCATTTTGACTAACTACGCATCTCACTGTTGACTGCCCTCCACTGCTAAGAGAACTTTCTCTGGCCAAGGCTGAGAGCAGCCCAGTTGTTGGAGCGGGAAATGGGCACACCTAGAAAAGTTTGTTAAGATTTTTTTTTTTGGACAACAAAACATTCTCTGGTAATCTTCCTTGTATATAATGATTGATTTATGAGTGCTGTGTCTGTTTCCTTATAAATCTTGGTAGATATCATAGAAAAGATGGATGGGAAGAACTGTTTTCAGAAGACACATACATCTTTTCTGTAGTCCAGTGTGTGTTCTACTGTCATTTAAAATGTTTGCTTTTTTTCTTCTCTGTCATCTTTTTCTTTTTCCTTTCTCCTTCTGTGCTGCTACTATTTTTTAGGATACACATATTTTACAGTCTTCACTGAACCAAAAGATTTTAATAGCATTTGCTTAGTTATATTATGCATGTACTAGGGAATGAAAATATGTATATGCATATATTAATCAGAAGCATTTAAATTCATTTTGAGAAATATTGATTAAATTATTCCCCTTTTTGGGAAAATGTATAGTGGGGAAACCTTGTTGATAATTAGTATGACATTTTCTTAGTGTCTTTTCTGTCTGTTCTGCAGCTTCCGACAGTCACAGAAGATCCAGAGACTCTAGCCCTCTTGGGGAATTCCCTGGGGCTGACTTTGATGCATTGTGGCTGCTACAGTTACAGTGATTTGTGCTGAGGAGCTCAGCAATGAGCTGTTTCTACCACCAGACCTGCAGCTTGCTGCACATCTTTATTCAGCAGTTTATAAAGGAGTACTTGGATGGTGACTGTCTACAACACTTGAGCTGTCATGCTAGAGGAAAGCAGTATCTCGGAATTCTAACAGTGTTTGCTTTTAGAATCTTAAGGCATTTATTGTTAGTAAATATGATCTCACCAATAGGCAAAACTATATATTTGTTCTAATGCTGGTTTCAAAGGCATTGTTGGTATGTGTTATAAAAATAGCAATTTTTGTTTGTTTTTTGCCCTTCCTTCCTTCCTTCCTTCCTTCCTTCCTTCCTTCCTTCCTTCCTTCCCTTCCCTTCCCTTCCCTTTCCTTCCTTCCTTCCTTCCTTCCTTCCTTCCTTCCTTCCTTCCTTTTCCTTCCTTCCTTCCTTCCTTCCTTCCTTCCTTCCTTCCTTCCTTCCTCCCTTCCTTCCCTTCCTTCCCTTCCTTCCCTTCCTTCCCTTCCTTCCCTTCCTTCCCTTCCTTCCCTTCTGCTGGGAATTGAACCAAGGACTTCTGGAAGAGCAGCTAGTGCTCTTAAACTGCTAAGTCGTCTTTCCAGCTGTCTTTTTGTTTTTTTTCCAAGACAAATTTTCTCTGTATAACAGCTTTGGCTGGCCTGGAACTCTCTGTGTAGACCAGGCTGGCCTCGAACCCACAGAGATCCCCCTGTCTCTGCCTCCTGAGTGCTGGGAGTAAAGGCATGCACCAACCATCACCTGGCAAAATCTGTCATGTTTAATGTGGCTTAGTCAGTGGCAAGAGTATGATTGTATCTGGTAAATAAAAAAGATTTTTTTTTCCCCCTGAGACAGGGTTTCTCAGTGTAGCTTTGCGCCTTTCCTGGAACTCACTCGGTAGCCCAGGCTGGCCTTGAACTCACAGAGGTCCTCCTGCCTCTGCCTCCCGAGTGCTGGGATTAAAGGCGTGTGCCACCACCGGCCTGGCTTAATAAAAAAGAATTTATGGCAGAACAGAAGGGTGTAGGAGAGATGAGCCAGAATTGCACAGAGCTGGGCAGCCTGACAGGGTAATCACTATCATTTGTTGACAGCTACTGAGCCCCTAAGAAATGAATGTTTTTCCTGTCTTGATTCCTGATTAAAAATTGGGTTCTTCTTTCCTCATCTTTCTCATTTTGGGAGGAGTGAGTCTGTGGAAGGCATTTAGCATTTAGTAATTCTGAAAGGACACAGAGTAAGTTTTCATGGAAACTTTAAAAAAAAAAAAGAAAGCATGATGCTCATTTTTTTTTTTTTTTTTTTAAGGTTTTCGAGACAGGGTTTCTCTGTGTAGCTTTGAGCTTCTCCTGGAACTCACTCTGTAGCCCAGGCTGGACTGGAACTCACAGAGATCCACCTGCCTCTGCCTCCCGAGTGCTGGGATTAAAGGCGTGTGCCACCACCGGCCTGGCTTAATAAAAAAGAATTTATGGCAGAACAGAAGGGTGTAGGAGAGATGAGCCAGAATTGCACAGAGCTGGGCAGCCTGACAGGGTAATCACTATCATTTGTTGACAGCTACTGAGCCCCTAAGAAATGAATGTTTTTCCTGTCTTGATTCCTGATTAAAAATTGGGTTCTTCTTTCCTCATCTTTCTCATTTTGGGAGGAGTGAGTCTGTGGAAGGCATTTAGCATTTAGTAATTCTGAAAGGACACAGAGTAAGTTTTCATGGAAACTTTAAAAAAAAAAAAGAAAGCATGATGCTCATTTTTTTTTTTTTTTTTTTTTTTTTTAAGGTTTTCGAGACAGGGTTTCTCTGTGTAGCTTTGAGCTTCTCCTGGAACTCACTCTGTAGCCCAGGCTGGACTGGAACTCACAGAGATCCACCTGCCTCTGCCTCCCGAGTGCTGGGATTAAAGGTGTGCACCACCACTGCCCGGCGATGCTCATTCTTGTGATTTCAGGAAAGCAGGAGGGTCATGAGATTGAGGCCAGCCTGGGCTACACAATGAGGCCTTGTCTTAGTAAACAGTCAAACAAAGAATTTATTTTGTCAGTGTTGTTCTGGGAAAGGGTAAATGCCGTTCTTCCCCGACAAGAACTTGTAGGTCCTCTAGAACTACTGTAGAGGATTATAGAGAATTATAGAGAGCTGAAGCTAACACTAAAGAAACTGGGAGTGCGTGTAAGAATCCGCTAGTAACTGTCTGTAAGAGTGTCAAACTTGCTGGGTGGTGGTAGCTTTGCACCTGTCCTGGAACTCACTTGGTAGCCCAGCTGGCCTCGAACTCACAGAGATCCATCTGCCTCTGCCTCTCAAGTGCTGGGAATATAGGCGTGCGCCACCACAGCCTGGCTATTTACATTTTCAGCTGTTTCTCTGAAGTTTTCAGACTTGTGTTTGGGCTGGATCATGGAGCATTTGTGAATGCTTTGGAGATAGAGTGGGGGCAGGGCGCAGTACCTGTGGCTCTAAACTGTGAGACTGTAGAGTGGACCAAGACCAGAAATAGGAAGCTTTGAATTAAGGCGGTGATGGTGTTATAACAAATAGGGCTGGCGGTGGTGGCGCATGCTTTTAATCCCAGCACTTGGGAGGCAGGGGGATCTCTGTGAGTTGGAGTCTAACCTGGCCTACAAAGTGAGATCCAGGACAGGCTCCAAAGCTACACTGAGAAACCCTGTCTGGGGGCACCAAAAAACAAAAACAAAACAAAAAAACAAGTAGGAAGAGAGCTTTGAGGTATGTGATGAAGAATTTCAGACATTTCCAGGCTTCTAGCTTAAGTGACCTGAGTGCTAAAGAGTTTGCAGTGCACAGTGATTCTAGACAGTGGTTGGTTAAACAAAGTATGGAAAACAAAATGATATACTGATTTCTGTTGTGGAAGCATGACTGATCTAGAATGTCGTTGTTTATATTTGCTTTTGTTAAATGGTTGTAAATAAACTGAGTCCTTTGATACACATGCTACATTAGGTTGGCACTGCTTACCTTGAAAACAGTTTTTCCTTAATACTATATAATTAAATTTATATTAAAGGCTGGTTTACTTCTTTTTTTCTGTTGAGGAATGGAATGGTATATTTTGCTTTAATTAACTTGTTAGGCATGAGACAAAGGCACTTGCTCCTTTTTCTTGGAACAAAGTATGTATAATTGTTTTATTGCACACACACACACTGATCAACAGGTTATGGTGGTATTGTGTTCCCTCCAATATTGTGCACCCTAATAAACTTATTGGAGTCAGAGAACAGAACAGCCACTAGATATAGAGGCCAGAAAACAGTGGTACACATTTAATCCTAGCATTCCAGAGACGGAGATCTGCCTGAATCTCTTGAGTTCAAGGCCACACTGGAAACAGGTAGGCATGGTAACTCACGCCTTTAATACCAGGAGTGATGTCAGAAAACAGAAAGGTTATATAAAGCAGAAAAAACCAGGAACTAGAGCTGGTTAAACTTGAGGCTTTTGAGCAGCAGTTCAGCTGAGAGCCATTGGGATGAGGACACAGAAGCTTCCCAGTCTGAGAAAACAGGATCAGCTGAGGAATTGGCCAAGTGAGGAAGCTGTGTCTTGTTCTGCTTCTCTGATCTTCCATCATTCTCCCCAATACCTGGCTTGGGTTTGGTCTTATTAATAAGAACTTTGAAGATTCATGCTACAACAGGTTGAATGTAATGTCAAAGCAAAGTCTTTGTCTTTTAGTTGCCTTTTTAATACACTTTGTGGAATCTTCCCGACTTAGCATTTAGGACTGACATGATAGCTAATATCAGTCTGGCTTGTTCCAGAAGTCTTGCTAACTCTTTGGGTTTAATGGTGATGGAGAGACTGTTCTTCACTTCTGTGGGAGCTCACAAAGGTTTCCTAGTGAGATCAGAGCTTGTTTTACCCAGCAGGACTGCATAAGGGGATGGGTTGACAGGGTGTGTGCTTGGCTGTGCTAGCGGGAGGGAAGTCTTGCTCCACCCTTTGGCATTTCTATAAATAGCCCTTTAGAAGAGACAGAAGGGTCTAGTAAATGCCGTGTTCTAGGAAAACTTCCTTTTAAAGACCAGGCTGTAATCTTGGCCCAAGTTTACTAGCCCCCCTTTTTTGCTTGCTCTTATTTTCACTTCTATAGCCTTTCTACTGGATTGGAACCTCAAGACTACTTTCATTTTATTTTTTGGTTTTTCGAGACAGGGTTTCTCTGTAGTTTTGGTGACTGTCCTGGATCTCCCTCTGTAGACCAGGAACTCACAGAGATCCACCTGCCTCTGCCTCCCAAGTACTGGGATTAAAGGCATGCACCACTGCCCCCAAGACTACTTTTTTTTTTTTTTTTAAGATCTTTCTTTTTTTTTTTATGATTTATTTACTAATTATGTATACAGTGCTCTGTTTGCGTGTATCCCTGCAGGCCAGAAGAGGTCACCAGATCTCATGATAGATAGATGGTTGTGAGCCACCATGTGGTTACTGGGAATTGAACTTAGGACCTTTGGAAGAGCAGCCAGTGCTCTTAACCTCTGAGCCATCTCTCCAGCCCCCAAGGTTACTTTTATTAGGCTACTTTCAAAAGTAATAATAGACATTTAGGTGTGAGACATTAATTTGGTTTCCTGTCTGAAAGATGCTTTTTGGGGCATTGAATAAAAGGTATGGCCCCTTCATGATTTGAGCAGATTTGATTTCCTTTTTTTTTTTTTCTCCTTCTTAAGAAGATTTATTTGGTACACTGGCAAGAGTGTCAGGATGGCTGTTCAATAACAAGAACACTGTCAGTAGCAGTGATGATTTAAAAAAACCGTGATTACTTACTGTGACAGGCAAAGCAGCAGTACTGCCTGTGGTGCACATTTTAATGAACAGCTCTTGGTCAGCTTTTCAGTGTCAGGCATATATCAGTTAGACATGCTATAGAGTTACTAGGTTGATAGGGTGATTGCAGTTTATTTACTTTCCGTCCTTACCAGGTTGCTTATTGCATGTTCAGGGAAAGTGGGTATTTGAGTATGTGCTTGAACATAGGTCTTTGTTGCCATGGCTTCTTCTTAGCTCCTTAAGATCCCTGTGGAACTCTGGTTGCCTGGCACGACATTGGCTATCGTTTGAGGGTGTGGATATGTTTGTGTGTGAATGTGAGGTTTTGCTAGGCAGAATTCCTGGCCCTGTGAGTTACTTAATATATGCTCCAAGTGGTGTTTGTCTTATGGATATCTTCAGTTTGAGCTCTTTTAAAACTTTTTTTTTAAAGGAATGCAAATTAGGAAATTTTGTTTTGGGTGCAGTTCTTTCTCTTTTGGGAAGTAGTTTTGACCTTTAATAATGGTGAATAATTGAAATATTGTAAGCTTTAATAACTACTACTAATCCATTATAAAGGTCAGCCTCTAATATTAGAATACTGAACAATTGTGTCTTATAATTCGAATTGAATTGTTTCATGGCTAAAAGCATATCAGAAGGAGGCTCTAGAGGGCAGTGCAGCTCAGCATGTTCCTTCTCTTGGCTCTTACAAAGTAATCCAAGTATTTGCTTTGGAAAAATAATCTAGATGTTCTGAATTCTTTTCTCCTTCATGGCTTTCCAGTTATGTAGAAATGGGAGTTTTGAAAAGAAGTGATCTGGTTTGGCTCAGAAAGGTTTGCTAGATAATACATCATAATTATTTGACCCTAGGGAATATCTTTGCTTAGTTTAAAACCTACTGGCTTATAAAAACTGGAATTGTTACTGATTCAACTAACTTGAACTGAGTTTGCTTTTCAGGCACTTGTGGAACAGTAAGCAGAAGGAAGAGAGAGCCTGTGTTTGCAAACCTTTGTAGGTCGGAACTGAGTGCACCCTCCACTAAAAACTTAGGACAGTTTTCAACAACTCTTAAGTGGAACAAAAATGGCTGAATCTGCCGGGCGGTGGTGGTGCACGCCTGCAATCCCAGCACTCAAGAGGCAGAGGCAGGTGGATCTCTGAGTTAAAGGCCAGCCTGGTCTACAGAGCGAACTCCAGGACAGCCTCCAAAGCTACAGAGAAACCCTGTCTTGAAGAAACAACCCCCCCCCCCCCAAAAAAAAACAAAAACCAGATGAAACCAGATGCTTGATGGATTGATGTTCCAGAACTCCTAATGCATTATGTACACTGCATTATGCAGTACTCCAAGGATAATATGCTAATCACTTCCCCATCTAATTTATTTATGGTTAGAGTCCTAGGGGTTGAGCTAACAGACTCACTCACTTGCATAGTCAGGTCTTAGACTTCAAATTCTTTTTTCTCAGCCTCTTGCATAGCTGGAATTACATGTGTGTGCCACTAGGCTGACCTTTCCCCCTCGAATTCTTAAAGTTATGTGTATTTTCAGGAAAATCCAATCCATGTATTATTATTTTTGTTATTATTCGTATTATTATCAGCAGTATTAGGGATTGTGCCCAGGGCTTTGCAGTATGTTAGGCCCATGTTGGGAGCACTGAACTATGTTTTTAACCATCTACAGATTTTATTGTGTGACAGTCTTGCTAAATTGCTCAAGCTGACTTTGATCTTAGCATGTAGTCTACCTTGTCCTCACACTTGTGGTCCTACTCCCTCAGTATTGACCCACGTATTTCTGACTCATTTATGAATAAGCCATCAAGTCTGCCTGAATACACACACACACACACACACACACACACACACACACACACACACACAGCATGTAATTGGTTTCCAAAGATGGTTACAACTCTTTTAGGTCTAGTAACTAATCTAAACACAGGTAGAATGCGACGGGGGATTGTGTGTGTGAGTGTATGTTTGTTTGTGCATACACACATGCCACAGCATACATGTGGAAGTCAGAAGACATAAGACACCTTGTGGGAATCAGTTCTCTCCTTGAACCATATGTGTCTCAAAGGATCTTTCCTGCCCCTAAATGAGCTTTTGTTTTTAAAATGTATTTTATTTTTTCATATGTATGTGTGTTTGTGTATATGCAGCATGAGTTGGAGGCTAGAACAGAGTGTTGAACCCCCCAAAGCTGGAGTTTGAGGCTCATTTGGTCTGCCTTGACATGGGTGCCCTGAACCAAATTTAGGTCTTTTCCCCTCCTCATCCACCCCACGAGGCAGGGTTTCTCTGTGTAGCTTTGGTTCCTGTCCTGGATCTCGCTCTGTAGATCTGCCTCTGCCTCCCAAGTGCTGGGATTAAAAGCATGTGCCACCACCGCCCGGCCAAGTTTAGGTCTTTTGGAGGAGTAGAAATTGATCTAACCACTGAACGCTAGTTCTCTAGCCCCATATGCTTAAATTCTTTGGGATAGAATTTAACATAGCCCTGGCTGGCTTTGAACTGGCTTTGAGCCTTCTGTCTCTATCTCCTAAGTGCTGTAGGCATGTGCCACCATGCCTAGCAAAAAAGAAGATACTCAGTTGTTTTTATTTGCTTTATATAATTCGTTTATCATCTGTGCTGGAAAATCTGTCTGTTAAAGCATATTAATATTCTCAGGCTGAAAATTCCTGCACAAGTGCAAATGGGAAAATATGGCGACAGAGTCTGCTTCTGAGTGTCTACAGGAAGCTGGACTGAATGAGTTGCATCCTGTGTATCCTCTTCTCTCCCCCCATGTTTCTTGTGGTTTTTCAAGACAGGGTTTCTCTGTGTAACAGCTTTTGCTGCCCTGTAACTATTTCTGTAGATAAGGCTGGCCTCTTCCTCCTGAGTGCTGAGATTAAAGGTATGTGCCACCACCGCCTGGCCTGTGGCTTTTTGTTTTGCCTAATCATGTAAGAGACTGGCCCCATCGCCCCATCACTTTCTACCTGTGGTTGAATTAAATAGTTATGGGCCAGAGAGAAATAGTTATTAGACCTAAAACAGTTACAGTCATTTCTTTGGAAAGAATCCAATCAGGAGTTAAAAGATAATCCTGTGTGGGGTTGGAGAGATGGCTCAGTGGTTAAGAGCACTGGCTGCTCTTCCAGAGGTCCCCAGGTTCACTTCCCAGCACCCACATGGCAGTTCACAGCTGTTTGAACCTTCAGTTCCAGGGGACTTGGCACTCTCAAACACATATATGCAAGCAATAAAAGTAAATAAATAAATCTTTAAAAAAGATAATCCCGTGTATTAGCTTGGGTTATGGGTATTGCATAACAGCTTCAGAAAGTCTGGGACTATGTGTATGTTTGTCTTTTGCCTACATCTCGAGCACAGAAAGTACATAAAATAACTTTCCTTTATTCCTCCTCCTCTCCTCCCTTTCTCTTCTTTTGAGTGTGTCGCTGTCATACCCCTTTACTTTTCCCTATTCATATTTTTCTTGGGGTCAATTGAAGGGTTTTGGAGAAAGGAAGTTGAATATTCATTACATAATGTCTACAAATAGAAAGCTTTTCATGAAAAGGGATATTTAATGAGTATCTTGGGCTTTGCAGGCTCTGTTGCTGTCTACATTTCAGTTTTCCAACTTTCTTTTTATTTTTATGAATGTATTTTATATGTATGAGTGTTTCACCTATATGTTTCTATGTGTACTATCTACATGCCTGGTACCCAAAGAGGTTAGAAGAGGACATCAGGTTCCCCGGAACTGGAGATAAGAATGGTTGTGAGCCACCTTGTGAGTGCTCAGAGTCAAACACAGGTCTTTTGCAAGAGGTATAAGTGCTCTTAATTGCTTAGCCATCTCTCCATCCCCCTTCAACCTTGTTTTTAACATACAAAAACAGCCAAGCAAATAAATAAATGAATAGGCAAGAACATTTTCAGTAAAACTTTACCTGTGATCCCTAACAGTTGAATTTCCTGTGTCATAAAATATTTGTTCTTCTTTTAATCCCCTCTCCAGCCATTCCATCCATATACAGAAGCCCTCCTGGCTTATAGGCTGTGCAGAAGCAGGCAGTGATTTTGAGCTATGGGCTGTATTTTGCCAACTTCAGAGATTTTTACCTAGAAGTGACAGCTTCACCTTATACATATAAATAGGATTGCTTTTGTTATTATAAAGAATAAACGTACTTGTTAATATGATAGATGATATAAATGTTATAATTTCTTGTTTGTGTGGTGCTCAGATCAAATTCAGGGCCTTTTGACTGGTAAGCCTGTTTTGCCACTGAGTGCATCAGCTAAGGATAGTCTCTAATGGTAACTTTTGGGTTCACTCATAGAATACTTCTGGGTGGTAACAAGATTAAAACTGGTTTTTCTGGGGCTTGAAAGATGGCTTAATGGTTAAGAACACTGTCTATTTTTCCAGAGACCCAGCTTCTGTTCCTAGCACCCACATAGTGGCTCACAACTATCTGTAACTTCAGTTCTTCAGGATATCACATTATCTTCTTGCCTTCACAGATACCAGGCACACAGTTCATAGATACACATTTAGTCAAAACACCCATACAATTACAGAATCACACATTAAAAAGTAAAAGAATAAAATTAATGAAACATAAAGCTGCTTTTCTGTGTCAGACTGGAAACTTGCCAGGGCCTTAGAGCAGTTTCTGCTTTACAAGTTGAGGAGACCATCACAGCTAGGCCAGTGGATGTGGTATTTGTACCTCATGCCATGGCAGATGGCTTCCTGGCTGGCTTAGCCATGGTTTTGTTTTGGTGTGTTGCGTCCTGGCGGTTTGTGCTCTGTGATATGGCCACTCGGAGCTAGAAAGTAGGTCGCCTCAAATTTTGATGTGTTCTCAGCAATAAAGCCCTTTTATCAGAAAGAGCCAAACTGTCTCATACAGGAAGGGTTACTTTCCTTCCTGGGTTTAAGCTTAAAACACAGCCTACCTGTATTTGTTGGCACTTAGTACTTAGCGGCAACACATAGCCTCTACTTAGCAGTAGGCAGTTGCTTTATTTAAATAACTGTTCCTTCTGTTGATCCTGGCTATGACAAAAGTCAATTCCTATAGTACAGTTTGAACTAATGGGGCTTGAAGTCATTAGGCTATGAAAGTAGTTTAATTAAAGGTGAATTCTTTAAGGCCTTATTAGGTAGTATCATGAAATAGACTTAACTAGGGGAGACTGGTTGGTACTTAAAAGTACTCCCCCCCCCCCCACTTATTTTTTGTTCCTAATTTTGAAAGCTCCCTACCTCCCTCCTTAGGCTGTTCTGTGTTCTGCTTAGGAAGAGAGGCACCACGGCTAGGTATCCTATGATGAGCTGCAGGCAGCGCCACTCTTTGTGGGAAAAGCCCTTTCAGACCCTGAGTTGTTCGTTCATTCTTGTTTTGTGGCGAAGTTAAGTTCTTCCTCTAAGTTCTTTTTGCAGTTTTATTATTTGCTCTCCTCCATTTTGATAGTGGATAGCTAATTTAATGTTGTGGGGCTTTCAGGATTTGATGGTCACAAGTGCAGAACTGCATTCCCGACTCAGCACTCTTTTCTCTAATGAAAGGTCTGATTGATTTGTGATAGGCAGGTAAAGGGTTAAAGAGGGAAGCCTATATTGACTGGTTAATTGGATTATCATGCCAGCTAGCCCTTTGTTTTGGCTTGCAGAGCCAGTTTAAATCTTGCTGTGTGGTCACTGGCCTTACCTTACAGATGCTGTTTGACACCTCTGTCTCTTGGTTTGGTCCTTTACCAAATGGATGTAATGAGAGTACCCATCTATAGGGGTATTGTTCTCTATGTAAAATTCTTTAAAGAATCATTTGCTATTTGTATGTATGTACAAGTGCCTCCTCCATGAGTTTCTGTGCACCATGTTTGTGCAGGTCTCAGCAAGAAGCAAAAAGAGGATGTTGAATCCCTGGAACTGGATTTACAGCTGTTTGCCAGCTGCCATGTGGGTACTGGGTGCCAACCCAGGTCCTCTTGCAAGAGCAGCAAGTGCTCTTAACCAGTGAGCCGTCTACCTAGCCCCTGTATGTAAAGTTCTTAGACAGCAAAATCCTCTTGATGGGTCGCTGCTTTGTCATTCCATCTCATGTTCATCTCTCTCCAAATCTCCCGCTCTGTACACTGTCTGTTATCGTGGTGTGACTCTCCCCAGGGATCTCTTCTTAGCCAATTACAGCTGTAATGATCATTTCCTATTGAGAAGTGTTCTAAGTACTTGAGGAGAAGACTGCTAGGTCCTCTTGGTCTGTGAGGCCCAATTCCTCATAGACTTGTTGTCTTCCTGCTTCTGCTTACCTAGAGCCACGTTGAATTTGCTTCATTGTCAGTTTGTTTTTAAAACCAAATCTCAATTCTATTGATTCTCTTTTCCTGTTTAAAACACTAGTTGTTGGTGCAATGGTTAAGAACACTGGAAATTCTTCTATAGGACCTGTGTGGAATTCCCAGTACCTACTTGGCAGTTTATAACCTGTGGTGGTATTGTGTTCCCCCAAATATTGTGCACCCTAATAAACTTATCTGGGGTCAAAGAACAGACAGCCACTAGATACAGAGGCCAGAAAATGGTGGCACTCACGCCTTTAATCCTAGCATTCCAAAGGCAGAAATCTATCTGGATCTCTGTGAGTTCAAGGCCACATTGGAAACAGCCAGGCATGGTGACACATGCCTTTAATCCCAAGAAGTGAGCCTTTAATCCTAGGAAGTGATGACAGGAAGCAGAAAGATATATAAGGTGGGAAGACCAGAAACCAGAAGCTTTTAGGTGGTTAAGCTTTCAGGCTTTCGAGAAGCAGTTCAGCTGAGATTCATTTAGATGAGGACTGAAAGGCTTCCAGTTTGAGGAAACAGGATCAGCTGAGGAATTGGCAAGGTGAGGTGCCTGTGACTTGTTCTCCTTCTCT